>NW_018164594.1:1239979-1276686 GCF_001263595.1 Phalaenopsis equestris | reverse complement strand
AAAAATAAGAAAGCCTTAACAACAACCATTTTACTTCACCTAAACCCTGGATTTAAATTTTTTTTTTAAAATATTTACATCAAACTTTACTTCACTGTTGTGTTAAGCATAATACCATGCAATTATACCAACATAAGTCCAAAAATAAAGTATAATAAATTTACATGTCCATACACACCTCCAATTTAAGTTCCTCTTCGTTTTCCCTGGCAGGATAACTCCCAGCATCTCCTTCAACATCGTACACGAACTGCCAATCTTTGGAATCGTACTCCATCTTCAAGTTCACGAAGTCCAACTTGTCGAAGCCGTCGTTCCCTGATGGGCATAGAACAATAGAACAGTAACCCTAGCTGCTTAAATACCGTGATTCCCGCGCTCTAGTATGTGTAATTCGCTGTTACATCGCAGTTATATCAGGGTTACAAGCGCATTTCGAGTGTACATGGACAGTACATTCGGGTTACAAGGACATTATATTCGGTTTACACGCGTGTTATAATCAGCGGAGGTTACATTGGCGTTACACGTATTGTACATCAAGCGTGCATCTGATGTCTTACCGCAGGGTTACATGGACGTTACCGCGGAAGTACACCGGGATTACATCCGGTGTACACGCGCATTCGGAAGTTGCACCGGATGTACAACGATGGTACACGCGGATTACAATGGCTTTTCCGCGGAATGTATACCGGGATTACATCCTTTGTCGACAGCGGAGTTTACATCGGGATTACATGGGGCTTACACGCGCGGTACATGGGGTGGACAGTGGAGTTTACATCGGGATTACATGGGGCTTACACGCGCGGTACATGGGGTGGACAGCGGAGTTTACATCGGGATTACATGGAGGTTACAATGACGGGTCGGGTCGACGGGTCACGCACGGTAAGAAGTATATTTTTATAGCGGTGGGGCCGACTAAACCAACGTGTCATCCGGTGATTCACTATCGCACGCAGCGCTGCGTGCATCTTATGTACCCAAATTTTTTCCGAATGGAAGGGCCGGCGGACCGAAAGCTTTGGGATTTTAGGGATTTATGTGAAAAGGGATTTTTTTTATTTTGTATTTTTTTTTAATATCCAAAATTTTTCAATTCGTGTGTGCAGGGAATCATATCAAAGTAGATGTCATCCCTAGGTAATTTCGTCGTTCTGGATTCGTCGGCGCGATCCGTTTCATCATCCGGGATCGTCCGAACAACCTCATCGCTGATCTGGTCAAAAAATGGGCCAAAATTCGATTTTCATCGAAGTTTTGGTTCGAGTTTAATTTATTTATCAAAATTGTGTTGATGATTGTCATGAGAGGTTTAGAAAAGATTTGAAGTAATTGTGAGTGCAAGTATGTACCTTAAGTCTTAGACCAACACCTAGGGTCAACCCTAAGGTCCAACAGTCCTAGGGGGACTCTCCTTGAGCTCCCCATAATGACCTCACCTACTAAGTGCTAGAGGTTATGACCTGCAATATGTGGAACTTCAAGTTGAGTAAAGAGGAGTGTAGAATTTCTAATGGTGAGGGTTCCTTGTCTAGTTTTCTAAGAATAGTTAATAGGAAAGTCCTATGGCTAAACCTTAGGCTACTAAAGAGGAAAAACTAAACCTCAACAAAAAGTGAGGTCAACAGCATATTTACATATATGTATATAGAGTTTTAGTTGTTGACTTTGACACTGTTTGATTAATTTCTTAGATTGCACACACCATAAACTTGTAAATGTGACTTTGTGTTAATGCTCTTTTTGTTGTACACGTCCTCTTAGTGGCTCTGTGTGTATCATAGTGAGGGTGATTAAAAGTAAGATTCATGTTGTAATAGATATGGGGTTAATATGAGGGCATACATAGACTAAACTATAATTACTATCTCTTAAGCATGTGAATGAATCAAAGCTCATTGTGCGAAGGCATCTAAGCTCATTGTTATCTCGTGCAACATACGAGTTAGATCATATTGGGGTGTTATTGTAAGGGCCCAAACGTTTTCACCTATTGAGATATTGTCTGCTTTGGCCTAATGGCCTCATTGTTTTAGCCCATAGGTGTGACTTCCTAGTAGGTCACTCATCAAGGAATTCTCCCTCACAAGCATGCTTACTTTTAATAGTTTCTGATGAAACTCCAACAATATCACCAAAAGGTGATATGGAGGAAGCCCAAACCACCATGAAAAACACAATTATTTTTATTGAATTCAAAAGGGCACAAACGAGGCTCTTACGAACATGAAATAAAAGACAACAAGTAAAGGACAATATGACACTACGAAATATAAGATAAAATGCAACACAAAATACATAAATAATCATCTAGAAATGAGGAGAAGGGTGTTGAGGGTGCAAGGGTGTTGTCGACTGCTTGAGGGTGGTAGGAGGGAGCTATGGTGGCTTGGGGCAGCAGCAGGCCGATGGCGAGGTCTGGACGGCATGACTTGATGGCAGTGGGGACAAGCGCTGGGGACTAGACAACAGTTGTGACAGGCGTCGATGGCTGGACAGCAGTAGCGACAAGCTTGAGAGGGGTTGTCAGGGCAAGGGCTGGTTGGGAGGGTCTTGGAGGACTGCTGGAGGGTGCAGGGATAGTTGCGGAGAGCGCTAAATAGTGGCAAGGAAGGATTAGGGGTTGGTGGCAACAGGGCAATGACTTGGAGACGTCGAACTGTAGTGGGGATGGTGTTGGCGGGGTTGAGGGCAGCAAGACTGCTGCTAAAAGAGGGACCAGAGGGACTAAGGAAGTATAAATGTTTCGCTGAAGTTGAGCTACAGCCGGAGCACCACCCAGACCCTTAAAAACGGTCACCACCTTAGATGAGTTACACCCGGAGTACCTTCTCGTCGTTGGGTACAGCCTCTGGAGGGGAAGAAAAACTCTAAGGCAACACTCAAAAAATTTGTATTCATCAAAAACTGCCCTAACCTTAGCAAACAACATATATAAATAATAGGTGTTTGTAGGTAGATTAGGTAAGTAGAAGAATAGGCAATAAATAGAGGGGTGATGGGAAATAATGGAATTTGAATTTGAGATAGAAGTGGAATGTGATAGATAAGATAGGGAATCAAAATAGGCAAGTGAGACCCACGGTTACTGTAATAGCTACAGAACGTGTACGCTGCACTGTAGCAGCTATAGTACCGCGTCCCAATTTTAGCTCCTACATCAATTTACCGGGGTTGGGAGAGCTTCGACCTTATTCCTTGAAGCTTTTAAGGTAGGACTAAGGTTGAGCTAGATCTAATACCAAATGATACCGGTTGAAAACCCAAATCACCCTGAAAAGCACAATTATTATTACTAAATTCTACTAGGCACAAACGAGACTTTTGGGAACATGAAATAAACCACATCAAACATATAAACGTAAAGGACATGATGACAGTATGAAAATATAAGATAAAAGCAACACAAAATACATAAACGACCATCTACAAAACAGGGATAAGGGTGGTGGTCGGAAAAGGGCTAGTGACTGCTGCAGGGTCAGGATGGAGTTGTGGTGGCTTCGGGCAGCAGTAGACCGGTGGCCAGGTCTGGACAGCAGGACTGGACAACATAAGGGATAGGTGACGGGGGCTAGACAACACCTATGACAGGTGTCGGTGGCTGGATAGCTGCTGTGACAAGCTCCCGTAGCTGGACAACAACAGTGACAGGCTCGGGAGGGGTTGTTGGCAATAGTGGCTGGTAAGGGAGGGACTTGGCGGAATACTTAAAGGTGCAAGGACATCTGCGGAAACCGTCAAACAACAACGAGGAAGGTGTCAGCAAGGCTGGCAGCAATAGGACAACGACTTAGAGATATCGAAACGTAACAAGGAAGGTGTTGGCGAGGCTGAGGGCGACAAGATTGCCGCTGAAAGAGGGGCTGGAGGGGCTATGGAAGGATAAATGTCTCGTCGGGGTCGAGCTACAGTCGGAGCAACCACACGGACTATTGGAGATGGTCACCACCTCAGATGCGTTACATTCGAAGAACCTTCCGTCGTCAGGTAGAGTCCTCGGAGGGAAAGAACGCCTCTAAAGCAACACTCAGAAATCTGTACTCATCAAAATCTGTCATAATCTTAGCAAAGAATATGCATAATTAAGAGGGGGTTAGTAGTTAGATTAGATAATTCGAAGAATAAGTAATAATAAAGGAGGGGTGATAGGAAATGCAGGAATTTGAAATTGGAATAGAAGTGGAATGTGGTAAATAAGGTACGAAATCAAAATTGTCAAGAGGGACCCACAAATACTGTAGTAGCTTCAGTACCCCGTCCCAATTTTAGCGTCAAAAGGTGTTTCGATGTTTAAAAGTTCAATTTTCTTTCTTTTTAAGGGGTTTCACAATCACAATCTCCTCAAATTAACCGATGTCCTCTTGAGTTTTTCTTATCTTGTAATCATCTAGTAATCAAACATGATTCTAGAGTTCAATTAACATAATTTTTATTAAAAACTTCAAATATGACCAATATGCTTGATGTAAAATAGGTAATGGAATGCTTGGTGCATGCTATGTAGTGAATGTGCTATCGTAAGTTTAAATGATGGAGAAATAATGTTAAAAAAGACATTAATAGCATTTACGATACTTTAATCTTCATCATTTGCACTATTGAATTTATTTGTGATTGAATTTATGAGTCCTTATTTTTAATTTCTTCTGACTATAAGTTACTATAGGAGTTAAATCTATATTATGGCCTTTTTTGAATAATTTATACCTATATTATTTTAGTTCTGCTCATTTTCTTCTCAACCCTTTGAAGATAATTTTACATGCCAATCTTTTGGATGTATTTTCAAGTCATCATTGATAAAGTGCCAAGAGAAGTTTAAATTTTTTTTTCCTTTTATTTGAGATGGCTGAGCTCAAAACTTTTTTACTTGGTGAAAATCTCACTTATTAGCTTGACCAGGTTGGTCTAGACCACAGGAGTTACGCAGGCTAGCAACAACCTCAATCATAAACTGCATTGGATGGCTTAGCAAATTGATGGCTGACTTATCAGGGCAAAGGCCAAATGGGTAAGAATGGCTGATACATTAAGATAAAAACTCACCTCCTTATGAGGTTACAACACCAAGTCGTTGCCCTGATGATGTTTATTCCTTGATGCATGCTTCAATCAATCTCAAAATTTCAGTTAAAGTCAATTGGGAATGCAAACAAGGTAAGCTACAGGCCACACACATATGAGAAAGTGTGACATTGTGGTTGAAGTCATTTGGAAGTGAAATGCTTAGGATAGTGCCATGTGTAAAGGACCTAACATATTTGAGCTAGTACCCATGCACGCCACCACCCGTCTCCTCACTAGTATTAATAAAAAGTGTTTATGACGCGTTAAGATAGGTTACTATTGTATGTAAAAAGCAGAGACTCTAGGCCAATAACACTCATTCATTTTAGGTTCAATAAGTCAATTTATGAAAACTACTCTAAACCACTAGAAGCTCAAGTTGTCATGCATTTTTTAAATAGGAGTTGTCATGCTATGGTCCACGTATGTTTCAATTGTGTCATGAAGATAACATTTTTTAAATAATTGTTGCATTTGATTCCCATAATTGAATTTAACATCAGCTTAATAATGGATTAGTTTATAGAAAAAAATTATGGCTCCTTGGATTGTAAAGAAGATTTTTTATCACAAAACTTTTGCATCACGTACATCTTAAAGCATTTTGAGCAAGAAACATTTTGAATTCAAACCCGTGATCATCTGAGCTCTGATTTTAGCAAATCTATAGTTATACTAAGCATCTCAAATAGACCCAATGTTACTGAAAATGATCCAATCTGAGTTCAAATCAACTTAGATCAAATACTTAAAGATTTTGGTGTATCAATTAGAAGACAAAAAATCATCTTAAAATTTGACATGTTTATAGTCCAATTGAGAGTCTTGATGAAAGGAATCTAATGGGTCGAAGATCATTCAATTGTGATGTTAGTAAAGAACTTAAATGTTGAAAAAATTAGATGTAATCACGGTAATCAATGTGCACTGTCCTATAAAGTGTTTGAAGAGATTGGTCAAATTTATTAAGACACCCCTCTCAAAAACTATAATTATGTCCTCATTCTTCATCTGAGAGGAGAGGGGGGTGGGGGTGTGGATGAGGAGAAGAACGAGATAAATATTAAAGTTTAACTCTTATAGTCCCGACGGTTGTCGCCGGTCACTCGAGATAGAGATTAACCGCCAGAGTTCGCCACCAACCACAAAAAGTTGCCATCAAACCATCAGAGGTCATTGTTGATCATTTGTCTTTATCAATCACCACCAACTGCGGTTTTGATCGCCATCAATTGCTGCAGTTAACAACTATTCTAGCAACCAATTACAATTTTTGTGACCAACTCCTATTATTGTGGCCACCAATTACCATTCTTATAGCCCAATTGTGATTGTTGTAGTCAAACTATTATTATAGTGTTGTGATCATTTTTTATAATCCATCTTTTCTATTTCAGGTGAAGAGTAATATCTATACTTTTGATTACATAATGGATGATTTTTACTTGGCCATGACCCGTGGTTTTTTTATCTAGGGTTTTTCATGTAAAAAATCTTGGCGTCTTCTCCTGCAACTTTTCTTTTATCTATGTGTGTGTTAAATCTTCGTGCAACCGTAAGACATTAAATTCACTCTACTGTGGCAAAGTTTCTAGAACACAACAAGAGAGAAACTGCTACTTTTAGAATTCATAAATAGATGAGTTTTACGTGAAAGCTGGATCATATCTTGCGGTGGAGACACTCATGGGGAAGAGATCTTGAGCATTTTCAGCTGTCTCATTAGACGAAGTGTATGTAGTTTGAAACTACTGAGATGTCCCAAGTGCAATGTTTGTCTCAAAGTCATTATATCGATTGACACATATTGAATTATCTTAACTAAGATGATAAATCTTAGTTCTCTAATAGAAGAATGTCATTTGATCGAGCATTTTTTTCATAAAGGGCACCACTATTGTTTTGCGAGGATAAGAAGCTCCCCTTACATCAACTATTGAGGACTCAACTAGCGAAGATCAAGAGCAAGTCTATACATTCAAGAATAGAGAACCTTTTTTTATTGACTAAAGAGAACCAAGGTATTTTCAAAGGCTAATTTAAGGTTTGTATACCATTAACCCACGTTCAAGGAGGTTAGCATCCCATAGCAAGCCTCTTATTTTGTCAACAACTTGACCGACACAAGTATAAATAGGGTAAATGCTTTATCATTTTGGTGGTTAGTCTTTCATCTAATAGTAGATGGGTGAAAAGAAATAATAAGATTATTGCTTATTTATTTATTTTATTTTTTGATTTGAAATAAAACATGTGTTTTAAAACCATGCTTTTATTTTTTGTTAATATTGAATAAATTGACTTAAGAAGATGGTGATCCTCGTAATGGTCACAATGGTCGAGTGGCTGACCATTGACAATGATAGCTATTCTTTAAAATACTCAAATATTTAAAAATTATTTCAACTGCTTTTAAAGACAAGTTAATTTACTTTTAAAACTAAAAGTAGAAAATAATTGAAAAATACATTAAACAAACATGTTCTTAAAAAGAAGCATAAAATTAAAAATTATCCTAAAGGGCCTAAAATATTTAATATAATACTAACCGCACCTTCCATAACCGCAAATTGCAAGTATACCAACTGATTTATCATGCCAATCACAAGTTAGCTAACCATTTAGCTTAAACAGTAGCAGAGCACATCTGCACTCAATATCTCAAGCATCTTAAATCTTTTGTGATTTATCATCCCATGGTGGGCAGATTTGAAAATTTGACAAGTTTGGATGATATGCCAATAGTATAAAGAATTTTGATTTGAGAAGTAGTTGGTAAGAGAAAATTATGGCTAACCAAAAGGAAATGAAGAGAGCTTTACAATATTGTCTAAAAGCATTTTCTTAGCATATAACTATATAAATATTTAAACTTAAAATTGCTAAATTTGATTTTGCAAAGTTATAAGTCTACAAGTATTGCTCCAATAACCTGGCCTTATTCTGTTCCCACCATACTCTTGCATTCACCTCACCAAACCTGTCTTGGCTGCAAAATTTAAAGGTAAAAGGTAAATATTATTCTCTCAAACAAAGAAAAAAAGTCAAATATTACAGTGATATAAATAGATTAAAACACCATTTGATATAAATATACCACTTATATCTTACCTAAGTTCAATGCGAACTATCTCCTTCGTATCATCTGGCAAGGAGCGTATGGTCACATAAACACCTGGTTCATCTTCAACTACCCATTTTACCACCTTTCCCTTCACTCCTTTCATAAAATTTGTGGCTGAATTCTGTTCTATGGCTATAAGGCTGTCGTGGTTCGCTTCTACTGCCATGGGTTGATTATTTGAGTTTGTAAAAGTGCTTGGCTTGTGCACTTGAGTTGAATTAATCTCATCCTATAATTGCAAAGCACATGTTGTTATTGTAAATTTCAAAGTTGCAGAAAAATGATTGTGAATAGAGTTACCGTTAGTTAGCCTTTGTTCTAAAACCATAAAGAGAAAGTAAACTGTAAAAGTTACAATTTTCAGGCATGATTTGGTTGTTTCTTTATTGCCCGATTACATTTTAAGGACATTTACATACATACCACCCAATTCCTATGTATTTACATATCTACACCTAAACTTTATTTTTTATATTTATACCACAGATCTTCTATATCACAATACAAATGTCACTATTTTATCTTTTAAAAAAGTAAAATACAACTTGTCAAGCATGTATAAGGTGTCTTATTCATATATATGTAACAGTTGAAAGTGTTAGATTTGTAAATATAAGAATTGAGTGGTATGTATGTAAATGTTCCTACATTTTATCAGTTATTACTAATGCTTGATCAAGTAAAAGTGCAGTTATTTTTCTTGGAAGTAACAACAGGATTTCATGCTTTTCTTACCTCATCCTCATCAGACTGATATGGTGATGGTGGCAAACAAATGCTATACAGCTCTATTAACTTGTCGTAGTTATCACTCCACCACTTCTGAGCTTCCAAGGTGTTAAACCTTTCTTCACTGATAATTCATGTTCAGGTATCAAATATTTCTGTTAAAATTTTGATTCATCCCATATTTTTGACATAAAAATAGAAATGAAATATTCTAATACATAAATGATGGATAAATGAAACATGGAAATGACACTATGAACATTTATAATACCTTAATCAAAATCCTCATCATCATCATTAGATTTATCTTAACTATTTGTAGTCAGCTTTGTGAATCCTCATTTTTCATTTGTTTCTATATAAATTTGTATGATTTTTTACCTGTTTTGATTAAATATTTTTGTATAATTTATATCAATATCATCTTAATTCTTCCCATTTTCCCTCTTAATCCTTTTCCTCTATTTCATCTACTTATCTTATGCGTGCATTTATATAAGTTTATTATTTTATCTGGCATCTCTTCTCCAAACCAACTTATATAAAGGACATAATAAATACTAATGTGCACCTGAACCGTATCTTCTTAATAAAATTGCCTCCATTAGGCTGAGGCACTAATGTTATCAGTACCCCTTGCTCGGGCTCAGCAACCCATTCTTCCTCTTCCCATTTTAGTATTTGTTTGGCTTTTTTGTCTATTACTTCCTCTGCATCGATCTGTTGTGCCTTTCTCTGCCGCCGCCCTTTCGAGGCCTTTGCCTTCAAATAAAAGCCCCTTAAACTGATGCTAAAAAAGATGAATTTCTGTAAAATAGTAGGGAATTTTGCATACATACCACTATTTCTATGAATTTACATATCAAACGCCATGGTAATAAAAAGTTATGCATGAAAAGGTACATGTCACTGTTAAAAAGTTGGTGTTATTGGTATCTCTGATGTGATGCCAAAGATTTGAGTGTTACAGGTCTTAGAATATATAAGATTTGTGGGATATGTATGCAAATGCCCCAAAATTGTACTGTTGAGGAGATGAATACCTGGCTGGTTATCTTCTTCAATTTTTTTGTACTTGGACAGTAGAAACAAGCAAGCATGTCTTCTACTTCCAGGCAGATATCCCTACATTGTTAGATATTATAAGGAAAATCAATAACAGCATTGTAGTGTTCAACAAAACAATTTCTTAGATACATCACTATCATATAGTGTGGCAATTACATTCAACAATATTATTTGTGCTTTATTGTATCGCTAAATGAATGCAACAACGACAACAGAAACTTTATCCCACTGAGTGGGGTTGGCTACATGAATTATTTTTCTGTATTGCGTCCTATTTAGTGTCAAATTTAAAGAGAGATGGGGTTATCTTATCATGATGGTCAGAGAACATTTGGTCTAAAATAGGGGGTGCTCGTTTAATTGGTTTGTGGATTAGCCAAATTAATTCATTTCGACCTTAAAAGTTAAGAGATTCAATTGATTTAATAAACTATTTTTAAAATTGAACTAAATTGTGCTTTGATCTATATAGTTTGATTATGGATGAATAGAAATGTAATTAATTTTAATAATGAATCAATTATTATTTAGCTCAAAAACAATGTATTAAAAGTATTTTATCATTTATGTTAAATTCATAATTTTGCCATATAACATAATATTAATTAATTAATTATTTATTTATTTAGTTATTTTATTTATACCTAAGAAATTGTTTATTTAATATTTAAATAAACTAGTCTAATTTGATTAGATGTTTATTTTATTAATTTTAAAAAACTAAAAATGGAGCCAATAATCAAAATTCTAAAAAAGTTAAAATCACCACTAATAGTTTGGATGATATGATGCTAATGGAGGTGGAAGTTAATATACTCCAAGATTTTATATCCTAAAACTGAGGGTAGATGAATCTAGTGTAAAAGAATTAGGATTGGTAAGGAATGGAGGAATTAGAGGTTGTTTATATTTTATTAATTAACTAGTTACTTTGTTGTGATTTGCTCATGATCATAAATGTTATTGTTATAAGCGCATTATAAGCATCAATATGAAGCTCAGTTAAGTTTCAAACACTTGGTGTAGAGTCAATTTTTTATATATGTATATATGCATATATGTATGTATATATTTAGGGATTTATGTATTATTACTATTATTACTACTATATTTTAATAATTTTATGATAGAAATGATCTAATTATATGTCCTAATTTTACATGACAATTATGCACAAACATGGAAGAATATTTAATAAATAAAATAATAATTCTTATGTAAAGACTGACAACAACAACTAAAAGCCGTTATGTCACTAAGTGAGGCTAGTTACATGAATCTTTTTTCTTTTTTGTCTCCTATTGAGTTTCATATTTTAATTTCAAAAAGATAAAAAATTGTAGCATCGGTCTATATAAAATTTGTAGCCATAGTTTAACTATTTTTATCTTCTTAAGTGTGCTTAGTTTGTTAGTGTGTGATAATGTGATATGTATGAATTTAAGGCTAATTGTTTATCCCATGTAGTGTCAATCATAAAAATAGAGGGATATATAACAAAGCAAGAAAGTGACCGAGACCCTAAAATTTATTTGTTTTTCGTTTTACTATTCTAGAGCTCCCTGCAAAATAATTGTTAATAATGCATAAATAAAATTGGATCCTAAATAAATTGCATCATAGTCAACGCATATAGGTGTACTATCTTAAGATCATAACATTAATTTATAAGCTTTGACAACAAACATATGTATGCATGATCAAGCATATGGTAATTATGATCAATTTATACTTCATTTCGTTAATTACTAAAATTCATTTGATGTTCAACAAAACACTAGGGATTTTTTTGGGGTCACTTTCTTTATTTTATATTTTATATTTTAAAATCATATTTAATTATTTAGTATAGTTTTTTAATGCATTTAGTTTTTTATTTTTAGAAAGAAATTAACTTATTTTAAAAAAACTCTCAAAGCATCTAATAAGAATTATTTGAGTGTTTTTAAAAACTAAACATCTCATTCATCCAAACATATTTTGTTTAAATAAAAAAATAAATAAATTTAAATTAAAAATAAAAAAAACATAAATTGAAGGTGATCTCAATGGCCCTATAAAAAATTTCTCTTTGAGATCATACAAAATAATCTAAGCATGCTTCACAACATGTAGAATTATTTAAATGCACAACAATCTAAACTTAAATGGTACTTGTTCTCATATGATTTACTTACTTCTAAAAGAAATTTCACTTAAAATAAACTAGATGTGAGAAGATAATATGCAACTAATAAAATAATTATTCCATATAATCAAACTTAATTAATCATTATCATTGGTTGATGTCTAAAGTATTCATAAGAGCATAAAAAACTTTAATTTAATACGAAATAACGCAAAAATTAATCAGAACAATGAAAAAACTTGCATACAGAGCATCGTGTTATTCATCTAATTAAATGGAGTTAAGTGATTTGTAATTGTGCAATTTTAAAAATAATTTTCCAACGAGTTCAGAGATTTCATAATGAATATAATAATAATGATGATATAGATAATATACTTTATTGTATATGACGTCCGTGAGAGAGAAAAAAATGACAAACCTGGAGTTTTTGTGTCGTTCAGACAAACCTAGTGGAAGTAAAGAGGGGGAGAGAGGGGAGAGATGTTGAGGATGGACTTCGTTGCAAAATTCAGAAAAAGAGAAAATTTGTGACAAAAAATGGGAGAGGATGGAGGGGGAAGGTAAGGGAGGGAGGGAGGGAGAGAGAGAGAGAGAGCTAGAGGCATTTGCAAAAGTTCACTTTCTCTTTTGTCTAAACCTAAAAAGAACTATTTTTGGAAACATTTTAACACTTGTTTAATACCCAATTAAATTTCAATTAATGAAAAAATTATGGAGGGAGAATTTGAATTTGAATTTAAATTGATTCTTATATATTATTAACATATAAATATATAAAAGATATATATTAACTAGTATATATTTACCTAAATAATATAAATATATAATATCCAACAAGTTAATTGAGATTACGAGGATGAATTTTGTTGCAAAATTGAGAGAGAAAATGTGCGACAAAAATGGGACGTGATGAGGACAGAAATGGGAGAGAGAGAGAGAGAGAAGTAAGTGACATTTGCAAAAATCCAATTTATCCAAACTCAAAATCCAAAAATAACTATTTTTGAAAAGGATTTAACACTTTCTTAATACCAAATTAAATTTCAATTAATATAAATATTATGGAGGGAGAATTTGAACTTGAATTTAAATTAATTATTATATACTATTAACATATAAGTATATAATAAATATATATGAAATATTATGTATTTTATGTATAAATAAAAATATATAATATCCAACAAGTTAATTGCGGTTCCAATGAAATAAAGCTTATTTATATTTTAATATTAACTAGTTACATTGTTTGGATTTGCTCATGATCATAAATATTGTTGTTAGTAGCACATCATAAGCATCAGTATAAAACTCAACCAAGTTTCAAACGCTTCCTCCTTCCCCACCTGATTCTCCTCACCGTCGCCATTTCTCCGGAGTTAAACTCCGCCGCCGTGAACTCTCCTTATCTCCGACCACCTTCAACCCTGGGCCCAAAACAGCTAACCGCTCTCCAATCCATGGGCCTCTCCATGGGCCGCGACCCCTACGACCTCTCGAGTGTCTCAATCTCAGCTCAAACTCTCTCTCTGGGCTTCTCCCGGAGGCTATTGGCGACCTAATCTTTTTCACAACTGTATCGCTCTCACAGGGGGCGGAGATTGAAAGCAATAATCAAAACCTTAAAGAATTATTTTTGGAAACATTTTAACAATTAATTAATACTCAATTAAATTTCAATTAATGTAAATATTATGGAGAGAGAATGTGAATTCGAATTTAAATTGATTATTATACATTATTAACATATAAATAATTAAAAAATATATAGATTTATGTATAAATATAAATATATAATATCCAACAATTTAATTGTGGAAAAGATGATGAGGATGAACTTTGTTGCAAAATTAAGAGACAACGTGCCATAGAAAATGGAGAGATTATTACGTCTGTCGCTTAGATGCCGACGGCCGTGATGCAGCGGAGATCGGATCTCCGCTCTCGGCTTCTGGGTGACGGACTTAATAATTTTTCAAGAAAATGAAAGGGGATGAGGATACATATGGGAGAGAGAGAGAAGTAGAGAGGTAGGGGGCATTTAGGAAGATCCAGTTTCTCCTGTCTCAAAACCGAAAAAGAAGTATTTTTAGAAATGTTTTAACACTTGATTAATATCCAATTAAATTTCAATTAATGTAAATATTATGGAGGGAGAATTTGAACTCGAATTTAAATTGATTATTAACTAGTTACATTGTTGCGATTTGCTCATGATCATGAATATTTTTGCTAGAAGCTCATTATAAGCATCAATACAAAGGTCAATCAAGTTTCAAACACTTGGTGTAAAGTCAATTTTTATATTTTTATATTTTCATAGATGTATGTATATATTTATGTATTTATGTATTATGATTATTATTATTATTACTGCTACTATTGTTAATAATTTTATGATGGAAATAATCTAATTTTATATTTCAGTTTTACATGATAATTGTGCACAAACATGAAAGAATTTAATATAAATAAAATAATCATTTTTATGCAAAAACTGACAGCAACAACAACAACAACAAACTCTTTATGGCACTAAGTGAGGTTAATTACATGAATTGTTTTCATTATTGTCTTCTATTGAGTTTCATATTTTCATTTCGAAAAGGTTTAAAGCTTGTAATTGTGAAATTATAAGAATAATTTTTGAATGAGTTCACATATTTCATAACGAATATAATAATAATAAGTATCTAGGCAATATGCTTTATTGTACGTTGAGAAAGAGACAAACCTGGAGGTTTTGAGTCGTTCGGACAATCCTGGAGGAAGGGGAGAGGGGAGAGAGAGTGGTGGGGGGTGTGTAGAGAGAGTGATGGCGAATAGAGGGTGATGATGTACTTTGTTGCAAAGTTGAGAGAGAAAACGTGGTACAAAAAATGACTGGGGAAGGGGGTGAGATGCATGAGAGAGAGAGAGAGAGAGAGAGAGGGTGCATTTACAAAAATCCACTTTGTCCCGGCTCAAAACCGAAAAAGAGCTGTTGTTGGAAACGTTTTAATACTTGATTAATACCTAATTAAATTTCAATTAATGTAATTATTATGGAGGGAGAATTTGAATTTGAATTTAAATTGATTATTAGATATTATTATCATATAATTACATTAAAAATATATACTAACTATTATAAAATATCAATGTATAAATTTATTTTAAACTTATATAATATTCAAATAAATGTTAATATTTGATACATCGATGTTGTCAAATAAAGTCATTCCTATTTGAAGACACTCATTTGAATCATCTTGATGATCAAGACTAGCTCGCGCAATCACATTGATGAAAATTTTCACATGTGCAAAAAACACAATCAAATGAGACTCACTGCGGGCGAAACCATATAAAAGAATGGTGAATCTTCATTATGATTGTCCAATGCTTTCAAAAACATAATGATGACGACAAATCAACTTTCAAAAAGTAAACTTGGGGACGACAACAAGTATAGATAATGACGAGCTATCCAACCTATCATCATATATGAACACGTAAGTACATATTATACTTGATCAAAGGCTATCAAAGTTGATGATGATCAAGATCAATGTGACACTATTCTACGAGACCAATGAGAGAATAATAATGATGATCAAAAACAAGAAAACATTGCGAAAAATTGAATTTAATAGCGCAATTAGGATTGATCTTACCAAGTTAGGCTCAAAAATGTTATTGGAACCATTGTTATTTATAGATGAATCAAATAACTTATATTCAGAGTCAGAGATCTCCACCCCAAGCTACATTTTACTTGTAGGTGGCTTATGAATCTCTTTAGGGCATTAACCCATTAACTTCATATAGATGTTTGTATATATTGCTAATTCAATAGTCTTATACTTCATATATAAGATTTGATATACCAATTAGGCTTAACAAATATTAAAATTTAAAGCTATCACTATCAGTGATCTCGTAAGTTTTATAGAATTATTAACTTTTTCTAGCCATAAACTTCTAAGTAAGCATACGATCATCATTTTTCTACTATTAGTACAATGATTATCACAAGCATTATGAAATTGTTAGTAAAATAAATATAGTATTCAGTCTTCTATAAATTTACACTGACATCTCTAATAAAAATATGCACTAAATATTTATTTATTATTTATTCATGTCAGTTAATACTGAAATGCGTTAAATTTCTCATCATAATTTCAAGTATTACATTATAAGTTAAAAACAATCATTACTATAATATATAATTTTACTACTCCAAGACTAATTAAAAACATTTATTTTAGCTCTATGATAATTAATAACACTTAGTTTTATTACTCCAAGTTTATATTACATAGAATGGGACATTAACATTAAATAAAATAATTTTTTTTGATAAATCATTACTGATACATATCACAAAATTTCAACATTGACACAAATCTTAAGATGTTTTATGATAAAAAAATGTTCCGACTCAAATTAAAAATTAACTAGAGTTCTGATTTCAACAAATTTATAGTCAACCTGATCGTCATGACAAGATAAACCCAATGATATCAAACTTTGTCCAATTCGAGTCCAATCAAGTATGAATCAAGCCATTGAAGCACATTTAGGGGTCTTAGCGTAGTTAATTGGTGGGTCAAATGAACTCCAAATTTGACGTACCTATAGTAAAATCGAGCATCTTGATAAGAGGAATAAAATGAGTCAAAGATCATATAAGTTTGAGGTCACTAAGGTCCATAAATCATAAAAAAAGAACTCATATGATTAAGGGGATCAATATGGGCAGTTTGATCTAGTGGTTACAGAAGTTATTTGTCAACTGACTAAAATGCCCCTCCCTAGAGGCTATAAATAAACCTCATCTATTCACTTGAGAGGAGAAAAAGGAGTCCAATTTCAGTGTTGTTGTGGACTAGAAATCCTGCAATAACTTCCGATCTCTATGGTTGGCGAACAACACTTGCCGAGTGCCATTGATCACCGTCAACTGTCCTTGCTAACTGTTATTGGTGAACTCTATCGTGTAACAACATATCCTCAAATATTTTGTAATGAAGAATCTTGAATACAATAAAAAAGTAACTTACATATGGAGTAAAGCGTAATGTCACATTGTAGATCCAACATTAAATTCTGACTAAAACTACTTATAACCATCGTACACAAAATACGGTGGTCCTTTTCAGACTTCTGAAGTTTTCTTTACATTTTGCATGAACAAATGTTGTATGTACAGTGGCATTGTAGCCCTTCCTTTGTAATTGTGGGATAAGTGTGTACCCGTGTAATTACAAACTTATAATGAATTACCTTGAATGAGTTAAGCTTCATTATTTTTTTTTACTTTTCCAGGTCTTTTAATGTAGAAAGTTATGGTGTCTTCTCCTACTATTTTATATTATATATGTGTAAATTGAATCTTTGCATAATTTTGAGACGTTGAATTATCTTTCTACCATCGTGAATCTTTTGACATGCAACAGTTTAGCACTGTTTATGAGAAATGAAGTCCCATTGGTAGAAGTTCGCACTTCTTTGATGACTAACATGTGTAATGCATAAGCTTCTTGTTCTGACACCCGTTATTCTAGGGCACAACCTCAAAGTCTGGGACACCAAGCCTCTGCTCCTTTTATTAATAATACTCATCACCCTGTTGTTGAAGATCTATCTTCTTTGCCTTTTGAGGTCCACATGTGAAGAATAGAGAAATATCAAATTAAAAATTTTCAACTTTTGCATAAAACTTAACATATAGTAGTAGCACAACTAGATGAGGTTGATGTACCTTAAGATCAACCATCACTCTAAGATTCCCAAATAGATGATGCTCCACATGCAATCCCTCCTCACACTTGAGTTCTTCCTCAATTGGGCCAGGATGTTGATTTTTTGGATATTGTTGATTTCATGCATACATCTCGTGCAGTTTGACCAAATTGTAACCCTCCAGCATTCTTAGAGAACTTGCTCAACCACACCATGTAATCCATGATGAGCTATGACATAGGGTTCAAGAATAACCCTTTTTAAGAGAAAAAAGTAATTTTCTTACTCATCTTAATTCTTATGAGTCTTCAACTTTGACCGGTATGGTCCTCCTCCAACCAATTCCAATAGGATTCAAGATTCCAAATATTTACTGAAGAGTACAACTAAAATATGTCCTATCTTTGCAAATGACTTATTGCTTTTATTTTAGTATGGAAGTTTAAAGTTTTATTTCTTAGAAAAAATTCTCTGTTATTTTTCTTGTTAATGTTAAAAAATTGATATTCAAGCAACTTTTTATCAATGATTTTTTTGTTATTATTATCAATGATTTTTTTTATAAATTATACTGCCTATTAAATGACCCATTGAGGGCTAGTGGTAGACATATTCTCCACTTAAAATCTTGGAAGACATGCCCATTATGTAGTCTTGTTAGGAAGCTAGTACCAGAGACGATCCTCAATAAAAAGAACCATTGAGGGCAAGTGATAGACACAACCTCTTCTTATACCCCTAAAAGACATACTCATGAGATAATCTAAATATGAAGCTAATAATGGACATAATCATCACTAAAAAAACACCAAGAGACTAAGTGATAGATATAATCTTTGCTTAAACCTATATAAGACATACTCATAAGATAATCATTATGGGATGCTATTAGTGTACACATTCCTCATTAAAATAACTCTATGAGAGCAAGTGGTTGATAGAGTATCCACTCAAAAAATCCCATAAGGCTATAAGCTTCAGAAAGTATAGGTACACTAAAAACTCTCAGAAAGCTATAAGCTTCATAAGGTACAAATATACTAAAAAATGACAGAAGATTATAAGTTTTTGATGGTAAATATAAAAAAAAAACCTCAAAAAACCATAAGCCTTAATTAACTATAAATCTTAAGATACATATACACTAAAAAAATTTCATAAGGCTATAAAATTTAGATGATATTGGTACACTCAAAAATTTCAGAAGACATAAGCCTAAGATGGTACATGTATGCTAAAAAATCTCAGAAGGGGTATAAGCCTCAGAAGGTTTTATTTATTCAAAAAGCTAAATATTCACCTAAGAATCTCAGAAAGTATAAGCTACAGAAATGTTCAATGTCAATATGCTACTACTTGGTCAGCATCTCAATGGAATATATGGGATTTCTCTAAAGACATAATAATATTTTCTTCTCTGGGAAAATTCTTTACATAAAGTTATGCATTATCAAAAGAAAGTAAAGACAAAGCTATTAATAAATAAACAAAATATTAGAAAATACAAAGAATATATCTAACAAATGAAAAGCTAGATAGATAATCATAAGATACAAAAGCCATGGCAAGATAACATTAACATAGTACTAATCTACGTTAATATCTTCCTCCATCTCTTAAAGGATATGCTCCTACATGTCACTTTGGCTTGTCTCCTTCCCTTTTAAGAAGACGGATCTTCCAATTCCTATATGGGAGACATGTACTTGATGCTAACTCGACTCCAATGGTATAGAGATGAAATTTTTTCCATAAGCATTAATGGAATTCTTTTCCTACACATTAGGCCTACAACTTTTTATTCCTAACTTCAAGATCCAAAATATTCACTAAATAAGCTCTCACATTCTCATTATTCTGATTGATAATTGCTTGTGCCTCCATCTGTTCTTCTCTTGTACTCTTCAGCTCTTGATATTGTAGAGAGATAAAAATTGTAATGGTGGATAATTTAGTCTTTATGGATAATTTAGTCTTACACCTCGCTAGTTGATCTCCTAAGGATAATATTTACTTTGCACAAGTATTATGCATTCATTTATACTTGCTACAAGATATTCTATTTTTATAAACTCTATGTTCCTTGCCTTTAAGGAAACATCCATCTCGTCCTCGGTGAGTATCAATATCATCTCCTCAGAATTATGGCACTTTCTTTAATTTTTAAGGGGATAGTATTCTCTGAACATTGACATATTAAAACATGGAAAATTTTTCTCAGAAGGCACCACAATGGGAACTGATGTTATGCTAAAAAGTTGCAGAATAAATGACACAATAATAAACTAGGAAAGACACAACAATGTGTTAAAAAATGACTCCAAACAGAACAACAACACAAAAGAAAAGACACAACAACAGGCTAAGAAGGACACAATATCAAATCAAAAAAGATTCTAAGTGATATAATTGTGCAGAAAAAAAAAAATCAATAAACCAACAAAGGCACAATAATAGGGTAGAAAAGGACTCCAAGCACTATATCACTGTAGAAGAAAAGACACAATAATAAGCCAGAGAAGACACAATAGCAAACAAGAAAAGGACTTCAAGTACCACAATAACACAAAAAAGACAACATAGGTGAGCATAAAAGGACTCAACGTTCAATAGTAGCACAGAAGAAAAGACACAAAAAAAATGCCAAAAAGGAGGCACAACAACATGATAAGTGATAGTTTAGCATGAGGAGAAGTATGGCTTTTGCCCTCCTCATTAAACTTATTTATAACATAATAATAATAGAGTAAAAGGGAGCCAAACTTGAAAATTTCAAAAAAAAAAAAAAAAAAAGATGACGTGTGCACATGCACGCACTAATGTGTCACGCCTAGCACTTGCTCTAAGCTGGAGTGATTCAGACATAATCCGACCCACTCCTGCCCAAGCAACAATACACCACCCTTGTCCCAAGCTTGAACCGATCTACTTCATACTGTGCTAGCACTTCATCAATAGAATCGGTGCTCCATCGACTCTGTATGTGTATGCCTTCCATTGCACCCATGCTTCGCTCTGACCTGCATAAGCCTATTAGCTGTCGTGTAGCCCACCCTTGGTTGTAGCTTTCCACAACCACTATTGTCGCAGACTAAAAACAAAAAAAAAAATAATTTTTGGATGACAAAAACAATATCACCCAAAAATAGGGAGGCGACTAATGTGACATCTCAAAATTTTATCAATTGACAAAAATCTGGAGGTATTTTTGGAGTAAAAGATAATTTGATTCAATCTAAAAATCATCCAGTGCTCTGATTTTAGAAAAATTATAATCAAATTGATAGTATAGACAAGAAAAACCTAAAAATATTAAAATTATCCCAACTACATGAAAATCAAGCCACTGAACTATATTTGGAGGATTTTGATAGTTAATTGTAGGTCAAATGAATTCAAATTTGACGTAGCTATAGCCAGATCAAATTTCTCAATGAGAGGGGTCCAACGAATAAAGATAGCTTTATTTTGAATTCATCATGACACCAAAATCTTCAAAAAATTTTTATATTTAAGGGAGATCAATATGGGTTATTTGATTTGGTGGTCACATGAGTTATTTTCCAAATGACCAAAATACTCACCCAAGGGTTATAAATAGACACCATTTCGTCATTTGAAGGGAGGAGGAGAAGAAGTTAAATTTTAGTGTTATTCTGGACCAAAAACCTGATGATAACTTTTAAACTCCGTAGCCACTGACCATCATTTTTTGCTACTGTTAACCATCCCCTGCTTGCCACTGTTAATGAACTCTATGTGTAATTGACCCAACCCGCAATTACTTGTATTTTAAATCTCCTTAATTTTGCCAGAAAATATATCTCAATTTATATCTAGCAGTTAGTGTGAACACATGTAATGATTTATGAATTATATAATAGATTTTCACACTCGAGGTACTACACAAGTATACGTGTTGTTTCAAATAATATAGGATTTTCCTTAAAAATCCTAATATCGATCCCACAAGGAATGCAATAACTCTTAAAATCAACTCACACAAATTCTATTTAATTTGCAAGTTAAATAGATAAGAGGTTTAAAAGTCACTACTTAAAGAGCTAAAAAGAAAGTAATAACTAAATGTAATAGCTTAATAAAATATAACAACGAGTTTGGATATTATGAAAAACCTTTCCCCTTGAAAAGAGAGTTTAATCTATGTAGGATTCAAATAATTTTAGACAAAATTGAGGTATTGTGACAAATAGAAGCATACCTTATTCTTTACCCCATCCCAGTGCTTGTATAGAACATTAGCTAACTTAAAGTCGATTCCTTACCATCTTGACTCCACATCAATACTATCTAGCCTCTCACCTCTAGGTGCCCCTAGTCTATGCCACTATAATAACCAAATCCCAGCGCCAGGTTACTAAACCTTAAGCTAAACTTATAATAATTTAGTCTGTCACTTTAGATTTAACTAATTCTACACCCATCAAAACTTATCTCCCTATTTATTTGCATTCCCCCTTAGGTGATCGCAATGGTTCTGTCTAGAATGAAGTGTGTTATCCACTAATTAGATGAAATCATAGCCCTTCCAGATCATTATGTTTCTCAATAGATTTTAACCTCACAAGTGGCCAGTTTGTAAAATAAATGAAGATTCAGCAAAAATACCATCACATTTTTTAAGAGCAAAAAAAATATTTAAATCATTCTCTTCCCACAAGATTAAGTCCGATATTGAAGAAGAAAAAAAGGGAACTACTCAAAATTCTGGAGCTTAAACAAAAACAAAATATTTGCATTGAAATCTAAGTCTTACAATAAAAACTTAAACAAAAATACAAAATACTTATGTCTTCTCTCCAAGCAAACTTCTGGAGTTTCTTTTAAGTAATCTCCAAACTTCTTCACACTAAAATACACTCACACATACACTTGAACACAAGAAAAACCTAACTCGCTATTTCCGCCCAACTGAAGTTTTGAGGCTCCAAAAGGTCTCTAAATTTGGCCAAATTCTTTTCATTAAATAGAAAACTGAAAAATAACCAAGGGTTGCTTCAAACACCCCTCCAAAATTCAACCAAGTTTGATGTATCTTCTAGAAAGGTAGTTACCGACGCTATAACGCCAGTCTGGAGTGTTATAGCGCATTCCTCGCTCGACTGTGGTGCTATGAAGCCAAGGCCACAAAAAATCATCATTTTTGCTTCATTTTTTCCTCACTGTGGCGCTATGAAGCCATTCCATGCACCTGAACCCAAAAACATGCAAAATACATTCCTTTAAAGTGCAATATCATAAAAAATATACATAAAATGCTTATAAATTATGCACTAAAAACATGTTATTTTGAGGTGGTTCAGTAACCACATATCCCCAAGTACAATGTAACAAAGCATTTCAAATATAGTGCAACATATAATGTTGTATTGCAGATATGATGATAATTTCTGGCAAAAACAACTTGCAACCTTTATACTCAGAATATTACGGCTCTTTCCAGACTCTTCAGTACATTATGCATGGACAAGTGTTGTACTTGGTGTGGCTTTGTAACCCATATTTTTAAATTGTGGGACAAAGGTTATTGTTGTAATTACACACATATAATGAATTACTTGGGCTAGACCATGTGATGTTTTCTCTTTCAAAGTTTTTCCATGTAAAAAGTCTCAATGTCTTCTCCTTCTATTTTTAAATTATTTGTATGTGTATTTGATCATCACACAATGTTGAGATGTTAAATTATCGCTTTACTACCGTGAGTCTTCAGGCAAACAATAATTATAAACTTAAAGTTTAGGTCTTAGCAAAAAATAAAATAATATCAAATAATATTGTACATCAGAAATGTGTTTGCACAAATCTCAAAGAGAAATAATTGGAGATATAAAGAATATAGATTGTTCATGCAAACAACCCAGCTGTCTCAGGGAATGACCAAATGAAAGGAACAAATGCTCCTACGAGCATCACAAAATTATATCAGAGCTGACTATCCAATAACTTGTATCTTGGAAAATAATATTTTCTTAAGATAAAGTATTTTAACAAAGATACATAATTCAAAGATGGGTTGCTTATCGAATTTTGGTGATTTACTCTCTGCTTAATGAATTAACCCTATCCTAGGATGATGTGTCTTTATATTCAGACTCCATAGAATGAGGCGATCGAGGAGCATTAAAACTAACAAAATGATAAAGACATTTAACTGACCAAATTTGCCCACTGAATGTAATTCAAACACCCAAACTAAATATTTATAAATGTGAAGCAAAATTTAAGGGATTTACAGAACATAGTGATGCTAGCATCAATTATGAGGTCAGAATAAATAATATTAGTTACAAATGTGTAAGTGTAATAACTCACTAATTACAAATGTGTAAATGTAATCGTCATGTAACATACAAATTCTACCTATGAATTATATATTGGGGAAAATATTCAAGAAAGGCATAACATAATTCTGACTAAAAAATAAATATCAAGTATTCAAATCTTTCTTCTTCCTCTTTTTCATCAAATTAATACTCTATACCTTAGACGTGATCCACAGAACAATTTGGGATTCAACATCTTAATAAATATGGTGAGCATGGAGCCAGACCATCTACAAAAACAGATGAGACATCTAACATGGATTCTATCTAAGAATTCATTAAACAAAAAACCAAGGAGCTCCATGACCAAATGGCTAAACAAATTGCAAAGTTGGCCAAAACGGTACTTAAGGGAAGGGTACAACCTCTCCCATAACCCAATCCACTAGCACCCCATCCACTAGTTCAAAAGCAGGTCCTAGAACCCAAACCTCTAGTTTAATAGGCTACACAGTCAGGCGAACGAGTAGAAGAGTCCCATTATTAAGATAGAGTCAGAACCACACAAAAGGAAGGGCCACCATTAGGAGTGATAAAAATCAATCAATACACAGAGGATGTGTTTGCTCAACATATTATGAAAGTTAAACCACTTGAAACATTCAAGGTTCCCACCTTGAAACCGTACAAAGGTCAAAGTGATCCTGCTAATCGTATTGCATGCTTTGAGTCAGTAATGTGCCTTCTCAAGATTTTAAAGACATTAAAATGTTAGCTTCTCTACATCACACTGAGAGATTCTCCTCTCAAATAGTTTAATGGGCTTCTTGTAAGAATTATTTTTTCCTTCAGGGATTATAAGAGATTATTTTTAGGCAATTTTTGATTGCCCAATATCCATGAAAGTGTTTAGATTCTTTGTGGTATCTAAAGAAGGGACCGAACGAAACAAGATTCTAGAAGGAGATGCTTGAGGTCTGAAACCTAGAGCTAGCAGTCTCCAAGGCAGTTCTAGCACAAGATTAAAGAGTCCGCAGTTCCCATACTTTCTTGGTTTAAGGAAACCCAAAATGCTGGAGGAACTTCTATAGCTAGCCAACAACCACATTGCATTTGAATAGTATATGAACCAGTGATATGCAAAAAAATGTGTTACTTTTCATATACATTTTATGCTCATTTTCAATAATATTGTGTTTTAATGAAAGGTATTTTGTATATTTTTAGTTTTAGGTACAAAAAATGTTACACTTTTGATGTCCAATGATCTTTTTTCACGATTCCTGTTTGGATATCTGCAGTTGCAACTACTCCGTCTTTACTATTATTATTATTTAGTTTGGGGGAATTTACTTTCATGCCATACAATTCTACATCTATTTATATATTAACACCCAAAGTTCAATGTTTACGTTTATACCAGTGTCCTAAATTTATGCATGAAAGAAACACAGTAAAATAACCTTAAGGGAATGAAGTGAACGGACTATAATGCTATGCTTATTTAAAGTTCTATAGAATAGGAGGGAATATTTTGTTTTGTTGTCTTGAATCCTCTTTTCTTTCTACTTGTTTGCATGTCATGTTTGGGCATTATAGTTCATTTTCATTCATAATTTGTGATCAATTTAGAATCTGTCAGGGAATGGGATTACTAGTTTCACTATATAATTTTGATCATTTTGGAGGATTGATTTATTTTCAAATAATTTCCTTCTTAAGAATCATCCGTTTAATGGCACTATTAAAAAAATAGTTATGTACTTACATATATTACATGAAATTCTCATACCAACTTCTCAGTGCGCCTTTGTGAGGTAAACCCAAACATGGTCGAGGTGTTGGGTGTTTGCAAAAATCACTTTAAAGTGGATGAATTGAATGACATCAAACTTCTAGTCCAAAAAAAAATCTCTCTTTCCTATGTGGCGGTATATGGAGCATCGAGCGGGGCCATAAGGCAGAGGTTCAAGTAGGTAAGAGCAATGTTGAAAAGATATTTAGGTGTGAGGAGTATTTGAAATTCTGACCTGCGTGTCAAGGATTGACATTACTGCCCCTAACATATAGTAAAAGGTTACCTCTTGCTCTCATAGTTAGCTGACAGTCCTAGCCCGCGGGTGTGACTGAATCATTTCTCAAAACATGCATATATAATAATAAAATATACCTTTGAATGAAACTAAAATTTTGCTTGCCAAAATTTTTACAAACTCAAGTTATCTTTGCATGACAAAAGAAAGCTCAGCTCGACATTTTAAAACATTTACTTGTGTCAAATTCATGTGCCAGTCACATAGGTCGGGTTTGGGATTGCCCTCCCATGATTGTTTGGTGGGTAGCCTCTTACCCTATGTTGGGCCTCACATATATGTGTCTTCTGACTTTTTTTACAAACGTGCTATATATATGATATTAAACCTTTTGCAGTAGCAGCAGACATACCAAATATGCAAATTCATCCTATATTTACTACATTTTTACCCACTTTACTACACCTTTTATTGCTTTTCCTCGCTGCACCTCCTACTGCTTTTCTTTACTGCACTTTCTGATGCTTTTCCTTACTGTTTTTTTTTGCTCTTTTATTCCGGTATTTGCTAATAAAACTTGCAAAGCCCCTAGGATAGGCAATAAGAGGACATAAGTTAGGTGGGACTCTATAGCAGGCCACTAACCAAACTATGCATGTACACCTTAAAATTTAAAACCCTAAACCTAGAGTCATTGCGACGAGGAGCTTGGAGGAAGATGTAAGCGAGTAAAGGTTGACTTCAGGGGACGAGCAACGCTTAACACGAAGTGGATCAATTTCAACATAACTTAGAATGTACAAAAGAATATCTTCGAGAGAGAAAACAAAGTCTACATCAGCTAAACATTTCCTTAGAATAAAACAACATAGTCCATAGGACTTTGAGGTGGCCCGCATAATGCAAAATAAATCCTTGCAATTTTTTTAGGCTTTTGCACAACTATATTTTGCTTCGTAAGTCATAAATTTTTAGGAATCTGAGGTTGTCGTTCGGTACAGCGTAATTCCTCCTCTCTTCCTAGGCTAATTGCATGATTGGATATCATGCAAAAAATAAGTCCTAAATTCTAAAATAAATCAGCAGGATTGAAACACTAAACAATATCATTTTAAAGACATAAAGCTAGCCACCACTTAGTAGTCAGAGAGCTCAAAACCGAGGAGGCCACCCCACCTTTGAACCCAAAATTGAGCCCATCCCTTGTGGCACTTCCCCATTGGTTTCTTATGCTGCTCAACCCTCCACCTCAACTTCCGGAGACTAGCCAATCAGAGCCCAGAGCTCACCCCTGGGCCATGGCTATAAAATTCCCCACTTTTGGCCATTGGAGAAGAAGTGCTAAATCCCAAGGAAAACTCTGTCAATTTTTTTTCCAGAGCTCCTTGCAACCTTCCTAAGTTCAATCCCACTGCCTTCAACCACCCATCCCTTATGCCTGAGCTCATATTCAGAGCTCAAACACAAGACCCTTTATGGTCATTTCACAAAACTCATAAAATCCCTAAATTAAGCTGCTCTTAAGTTTCACCAGAACTTAAGAACACTTCTCCAATCAAAACCCCTCTCTCCCGAGCACTCTAACCCACTCCTAGACCAAGGCCGCACCACCTTTTGGTTGAACTCCTACCTAGACCCCATAGCAGAGGAAGGTGATGCTTTGAGCATGTTTGTTGGGCTCCAAGGAAGCTTCTGCAACCACCCAATTGAGGCTACACCTCTTGGGTAAAGGTATAACTCAAAATCCTTAATTCATGGCTTGATTTCACCAACTGTGAAGAGAATGTGTATTTCATATGCTTTTAACCATATGTATGTGTTCATCTCGGTTAGATGAAGCTATAGGAATAAAATGTGAGTGATTTCAGTGATTATTGAGTGAGATCGAAGCATTTTTAGTGTGGAAAGTTCTCGATTTAGAATAGATGGGGACAATGAATGGATGTCATCTGTTTCCGTGTGTATCGAATGGACAATCCAGATCGCTTTGGATGAAGCTACGGGACATGAATCACGACCGTGTGGCAAGCTTACGTGGAAAGTGTAACAAATTGAAGGCCCCTGCGTGTGCATTTGGAGATGTCGAGGTTAACATGGACGTCGCATGGATAAGTAGCTAATTAGGGCTTTTCTAATTTAATTAAATACTAAAAACTTAAAAAATCATAACTTGGTGTAGAAAAATCATCAAAATAAAATAAAAATATCCTGATGCTCAGTAAATAGAAAAATAAATTATGAAGTAAAAATAAAAAAAAAATATTTGTTATGTATTTTATTTTTAATTAATTATATACTCCAGAATTTGTTTTAATTTTATTTAATTAAATATTAATTACCATGACTTGAAATTTAGGGGTTTATTCTCCATGTGATTAAGAGCGTTCTTTGATTTTCCCAAAGTCAAAGAATCCCCTAACCCTAAAAGCACCAATTTTCAAGGTTAAGTCTCTCGTTTTGCTTAAAATAATTATATAAATAAAAAAAATTTAAAAAAAAACACAAGACTTACTTTGATAGATTCACTGTAGTTAGAGGACCTTAGGAAAAATATAAAATAAGTTTTAACAATTAGTTGTATTATCTTAGGTAATTAAGTCATTAAAACTCATAAAAAACTAAATAAATAAAATATAATTCAAGAAATCATAAAAAATATTTCACAGTGAAGATAATGAATATTTTAAGTTACTGTAAGAATTTGAAACCCATTTGAAATATATTTTATATCAAAACTTATGTTTCAAGATAAATGAGATTTTTGTAATAAAATAATTAAAACAAATAAAATATAATTAAGAAAATTATGAAAAGTGGTTTGGAGTGATCCTTGTGAATAGAGACACTCAAGAAAAATAAAATTGGTGTTAAAACAAATAGTTAAAAATCAAAAAAATATAAAAATGCACCAAAATATTACAAATTATTCCTTGATCATTTGGTACCACTCAAAATATTTTTTCTTAATTTTATTAATAAATTTATGCATTTTTCAAATGCTAAAAATTTATTTTCCTTAATTTTGCATTAAAATAATTACAAAAAATAAAATAAAAATCATAAAAAAAATTTTGTTTTTTTGAGTTCTCTGAACTTAGAGGGACTAAAAAATGTAAAAAGTAATTTTTGAAATTAAAGTATATTTTCTATCTAATAAATGAATTAACATTAAAAAACCCCTAATTTTGAGTAAAATAATCATAAAAATTAAATAAAAATCAGACAATTATAATTTCACCTATGATATTTTATTAACCCACGAGTGGGGTATCAAGAAAATTTTAAAGTCATTTGAGTTGAATTTAATGAATTATGAAGTTGAGTGCCTTAAGAGCAAAATGGTAATTATGATATTTTGATGCCCTAATTAAACTTTAGGTTAAGTCAAAGGGTAAATGGGTAATATTGATCATAATGAACTCTCTTGGATGTTTGAAACATGAAGGGATAAGAAGTAGAAATCAACTCACCACTTTCCTACAACAAGGGTAAAATTGTAATTTTCCTAAATTAGTATGACTTGGAAGTTAACCTAACTGGATGATTCTAAGGTAGTGGATTGAGCTAGGAAGATAATAACTTACTCATTTGAAGCCCCTAATTGGTAAATAGATGATAAGCATGATCTTTGATTAATAAGTAAATCCATCTAACTCAACATTTTGATTACTGCAAATCCACTCTGAAAATTTAACTTGAGGGCTTGGTAGTGAATTAGGCCTGATTTAAATTTGCTTAATGAGGTTTAGAAAAGGAAACTTAATCGAAAAGGAAACTTAATCAATCGATAACTTCAAAACACTAGAAGCCTACCTTTAATCACGAGCACAAGATCCTTAATGACTTGAGCTTGATCTTAAGGACATCTACTTACATAACTCTTAAATAAAACATGAAGCAAATGTCTAAGTACCCCGCTCATGGGATGATTAAGACATCAAGGTTCATTGAGCACAAGACAAATTAATTCACTGAATCAAAATTTAAATTCGGATGATCAAATGAACACATAAAAAGTTTAAATGAACTTGAAACATTTTAAAGGGTATTAATTGTTGTTTAAGGTTATTCCCCAACACTTTTTATTTTATAATCTTTTGGATGTTTTGAATCACAACTAAACTTATTATGTTTTGTTTAAGAAAATCATTCATTAAACTTTGAGGGACCCACCAAGTTATGCCATGAGACCTGATAATTCACCTAAATCAATAGAAATGGCCTATACTACTTATCATACATTAATTAACCCAATGCTTAAGGATTTGAGTCATCTCTAAGGTATTTAAATCCTTGTGAGAAACTAGGGATATTTTTTTATTTTTCATATATGGATCATCGGACTTGTGTAAGTTTGAGGTCTAGGTAGCTAGGGCAATGAAGATAATGCTAATGTGTGCTATAACAGGGATACATTGTGAGATTTAAAATAGTATCTCCTACCTCAAGGAACTTCAATAAGAGGAGAGGATAATGACCAATGATACTATTCATCGACTCTTGATGAGATTATTGCTTCCGATACTCTTAGGTTGCCAGTAGTTTTAGCTCAGTCAACATAATTAACCTGTGGCCTATATTACTTTGCAAAGTATTTACAAAAATAAAATTTCTTTTTTCTGCTAAAGTAAATTCTACATGCATGAAAATTAAATTAAAGATAAAAATTTATAAAGGTCCACAGTTAATCACTTGAATCGAGGTTAGGACTGACCTCCATAGATTCTGGTTGGTAGCTCTTACTCAATGGTAAGAAACACATAGTCCAAAACTAAGCCCCCACCTTTACCGATATCTTACACTTAGTCCCGATCTCTCATATGTGACTACGGGTTTTGTTTTGCTTACCCGTGACTCATTTTCTAACTTTTTCTATACCGGATGCTCATGTTTACTTTTCTATGATTTATTTAAATTTCCTACAAATATATTATGCTTTATGATGCTAACCATACAACAGTAGCAGAGGCCCAGGTACACATTTATATTTTATGCATTGCAATTTTATTTTTTTACTTTACACCATTTTATACCCACATTTATTTACTTTACATGCAAACATAAAACACATTTTTAAAATTAAATCTACACTTTCAAAACAATGAACAAACATAATACACCCCTTTTGAGTCTATGCGGTTTCTTAGATGAGGTAACCAACGGTAGATAACGAGAGTTCTCCAGTTTGAATGATCTTAACAACTCGTTTATACTAAGTAAATTCAAGAGAAAATAATGGTGTCAGAATGAAGGAACCATATGATCCTAACCGGTGTCTCTCTAATTAAAATAAAATCCCCCCTAAAGACACTTGAACAATAACACAACTTGTCACTTAACTGCAAAACTATAAGTTCTTACTTGGAGCTGTCACTTCGATAAGGAGCTTGGAGCTAACTCTATGGGTAACATGATAAGAATTTGTGGAAGAATAAATTTGAGAGAGCTAATAGATCTATAAGAGCAAACCTGATCTACAACAGTAAATCTTTTCTTAAAATTAAATAACATGCCATAGAGTTTCGAGGTAGCTCGTCTAGTACAACATAAATCGTCAATTTATCTTTAGACCTTTGCACAATCCTGTTGTGCAATTAAAGCCCTAACTTGATTTAGGCTCTGAGCTTATCATTTGTTACGACATAAACCCTCCAATCTTCCAGGTTATTTGTATGACGTGTCATGCAAGTGTAAGCCCTAAATAATAAAATTGACAGGATGAAACATAAAATAATATTTCCTCAAAATTGAAGCCAAACTATATAATAGCTTGGGAAGTTCCAAGGCTTGCCTCAAAATCTAGGACATCCCCTAGTTTTCTCACTTTGGATTCTAAAAAAAAATGTTCCTATTTTTTCTTTTCCATTTGATATCCCTTTTGTCCGACCTTGAAAATCCTAAACTTTGAATTTTTTTTAAGACAATACCTTCTGATCTAAATTGAGAGTTTTCTTAGGCGATTTTCAATTGTCTAAAATGTAATTAACTGTAGGGGTTTACTCCTATAGGAAACTTTAGAACCCAGCCTAATATACTAAACTTTTATATTAGTAGAGGAATTTTTTGGTCAACATAAAGGTTTCGCGGAATAAAACAAATGCCATAATTTTTTTTTAGTTTATTTAATCAAGCCTCACAATCAAGTAATGTGTCTATTCCTTAGGATAGATATGTGTCTTGTGGTGCTTTGCTCTTTTATTTAAATTATTGCTTGTATGAGATCAGTTCGGTCTCGTATTTTTAAAAATTAAAATACCACTTTTCCAAATTATATATATATATATATATTCATATTTTTCTAAACTTATATATATATATATATATATATATGTATATTAAATACATACTTTTTTCCATGTTGACGACTGACATGCTTATCGTTATTGAAGTGATATTACGTCCTATTGTAATGAATTTATGATTAATATTAGAAAATGTGTTAAGTTTTTGTTGTTAGAATGCCTTGAGTGATTTAATTTGAACTCTCAAACCATTGCAAAAGAAGACTGAATTAATTTGAAGAAGAAAGGAAAGATAGAGAAATCAAATATTGCTAAAATGACCAATTTAAGGTCCATTAATCTTAGGTTCCTATGATCTTTTGAAAATGATAAAAATATCAAAAATCTGTATTGTTGAGCACTAAAGCCATAGTGCCACTACTAGGCGTTATAGCGCCATTCATTTATGAAGTAGGGATCATCATTTTTAGCACCAAGATCGCCCTTTTTCATCATTTTTTCTCCTGGTTCGTCTTCTTCCTCTTATATTTTGCAACTTGCTCCCCTATGGCTTGGATTTGTGGGTGATTGGCTTGGAGTTAGAGCTTCAAACTTTAGATTTCTTCCTTAGATTTCTTCTTCTTCTTCAGGTAAGATACACATTTTGGCATAGAAAATTTTTCATTTCACCATGGATTTCTTCCACATTGTGTTTAGGCAAAAAATTTGAAAATTTTGCAGAGACTAGTGAGAAATCCATGGTTAAAGGTTTATTTCTCCTAAAATGAGTTTATTTGAGCCTTTTGAAACTAAAGTTGAAATTTATTTAAAATATTATTAAATTATACATGGCTCCTAAGATGAAAAAGGAAAGAGGAAAAGCCAATCGCTTAATGTGGGAAGATGATATTTGATTTAATATATATATACATATATAATTTTGAAAAACAATATTTTGATTTTGAAAATATGAGACTAAACTAATCTCATATAGATAATAGTTTAAATAAATGAGCACAACACTGCAAGCGATGCATTTATCCTGAGAAATAGACACATTACTTGCTAGTGAGCCTTGATTAAATGAATTAAGGAATTTATGACAACTGTTTTAGTTTGCGAAACCATTTATGTTGACAGACAAATTTCCCCTATCTACTATTAAAGATTAGATAGGTTAATATTAAGCTGGGTTTGAAAGTTTCCTATTAGGTCAAACCCCTATAGTTTGTTACATCTTAGACAATCAAAATCACTTAATAAAACTCTCGATTTATATAAAAAAATATTGACTTCAAGAATTTCAAAGTTTGGGACTTTTCAAGATTGGACAAAGGAGTATTGATACACCTAAAAAATGACTAATTTTTCATATACATTTTATGCTTATTTTTAATGATCTACACTTGAAAGGAAGGTTTTTTATATATTTTTAGCTTCAGGTACAAGAAATGAACTTTTGGGGAAAAAGGAAGCAAAAATGGACAAAACTAGTGCAATTTGGAGCCAAAACGAGCAAGAAAGAAAATTCTAACTAGACATATTTCGATGTCTTTCTATGCTTAGTTACCTTTACACTTCTCAAATTTTTTTGAATGAAATTACACTTTAAAGAAAGTTTGTTTTCATACTTATCTTGTAGGTATATCTGTTAGGAGTGAAATGCAATTGAAATAGGGTAAAACAGAGCCCAAAGGAGCAAAGCGGTAGAGCTGCCACACGGTGGCGCTAGTGGCCCTAAAATCCAGAGAACAGGCGCCAGAGGTACTAGAACCAGCACTAGAGGTGCCCGAGACAGTTATGGATGGATTTTTTTGGCATTTTTTTGACTATTTTGATATGTTCTAGAAGGCTCTAAGTAAATCAAACGTTTCATTGAGTGATTCAATGAATCTAAACACTTGTAAAAGGCTCTTGAATGAAGAGATTTGTCTTTTGGAAATGAAACGATGTGTCTTTTGGGAAAAAGAAGGAATTATGTGTCTCTTTAAAATAGAAGGGCTATCGCCTCTCATGGTGTGTGTGTGTGGGTGTGTGTGTTAGGAAAAATGAGAGGAATGCTTAGAGATCTTAGAATAAGAGTAGAAATGTGGATTTTTATCTTTTTTAGAGAGATTGAAGAGCATATTTTGAGAGAATTTGAGTTGTACTAGCATTGCAGGATCAATGAGATATTTTGTGTGAGAGATATTCATCTTTCTTTCAAAGGGAAAAAAACAAAGTATTGTGTTCTTCATTACCTTATGATTTTGTAAAAACTTATTTAATGGATTTGATGTAATGAAGTTTTCCTTTATGTTTTCTTCGTGCTTTGTGAGTAGTTTTTCTTACTCTTTCTTCTTATTTGGAAATAGTGGCATGAAAGATTATGTCGTTGTTTTCATTTTACTTCTCTTTTGTAATGAGTAGAATTCATGTTTAGGATTTTGGGATGCATGCTAGAAGATATTTTAATCATAAATGTGATGTTTTTTTAACTTAAACTTCATTTACATTACAATAAGGGTCCGTTGTAGCGTTAAAGTTCTTTGTAATTGCATTAAGATCCAAGAGGGCAGTGACAAACTAAAATCTCCAATATGGTCTCCTTGTTTGAAAACTAAAGCGAGATGTTAACACTTAGGGGATGGGAAAGTGGGAGCTCTAGAGTGGGAGCCAGTATCCTCTCAGCCTAACCACAGATTTAGGAACCAAACTCTGGATTAGCTAATATTATTTTTGCACTCAACAGAGGGAAAAGAATATGATTGCTCCTATTTGACACATACAATATTTAATATATCTCATTCCTATACATTATTTAATTCACTACATAAGAATAGTCATTTTTAACATCTCAAAATTCTCTAAACCAATTCAACCAGAAAGGGTTATCTTTAGAATAAATTTTTTCTTTTAAGTATTTATTGATTTTTTTAAACTTAAGACTTACCTTTAGGAGTACTTGTTAGAAAAACCACTTAAATCGACCTTCCAAGTGAAGGAGTGATAGTAGTATACTAGAATTAGCCTAAGGGATTTCTTACCTCACTTCTCTATGGGATCGATATTGGGGTTTTTAAGGAAAGCCATATTACTTGAAGTGACGTGCACTTGCATAGAACTCAAAGTGTGTGAATTATTATCTATATTTTATAACATTTTGATTTTTCTTACTAGTCGTTAAATATAAATTAGGTCAAGTTTTTTGCTATATTTTGAAAGCTAAATTACTACGTAATTACGAGTCAGATTAAGTTTTTGGTGCCGTCTCAGGAGAATTAAATTGACATAAAGCACACAGAAAAATAACATACACTAGGGGCACATTAAGTTTTTGGCACGGAGCTTTAGGAGAATTTTATTTAAAAATATAAGACTTAGATTTGGAAATTATAGTATTATTATATAGTGTGTTTATTTTAAAGTTTTAAAGTTTAAAGAAAATCCAAAATACCAAAAATATTTTTGATATCTGTCATATTAGTTAAGTCATTAGATTTGTATGCGTAGTTTAGGAGTTGTAGACCTTGAATTTTATGAGTCAGATTTTGAAAGAACTTTTGAGAGGATGATGAATCAGAAAAGAATCCATGAATTTAATGTAGAAATGACGGATCAACAATATAATGAGTATTCAGATTTGGATTATAATTCTAATAGCTTTAAAAGAGTAAACCCCACGAGAGTGGCAAATTTTCAAGAAGATATGCTTACTATTTTGTCCAAAGGAAAATATGTTGAGATTTTCATACATATTTTACACTGATTTTGATTATATTATACTTTAAAGAAAGGTTTTTTTGATGTTTTGTTGCAGATATGTTGAATTATGGTCATTGGAGCAAAAAGATGCAAAAAGGAACGAATTTGGAGCAAAAAGGACCAAAATATGAAGATTTGATCTTGGGCGCCGACGGCGAGCTCGACGACACCGACGAAGGGTTTTTCTTGAGAATCCAGAATTAAATATTATAGAAGGCCATCAATAGTGCCTTCGAGGTCGTCGACGGCGAGCACGTTGGTTCTCTCAACAGATGCATTGAATGTAGGCTATTTTTGAAGGGACGCTTGGGCAACTCTTGAAAACTCTTCTAAAACTTTAAAAGAAATAATTTGGAGACCAAGAGGGGGTGTCCATATGAGTCCACATGTGCCCATTAGAGTGTAGAGAGTGTAATTTATTGTTTTTATTGTGAGGAATTCTTCAAAAGATTGTAAGAGTGGAAGGAAAGTGAGAGATTTCTTCCTCCTTGCCGCTTCGAAGGAGAATTTTGTGTGTTGTAAAGAAAGGAAAAGATTCAGAGGAACTTTGAGGAGTTTGCT
>NW_018164594.1:1238350-1239799 GCF_001263595.1 Phalaenopsis equestris | reverse complement strand
TAAAGAAGTTGTGATGATCTTTTCACTTTAATCTTAATTTACTTTCAATCTGGCCAATTGATTTGTTAAAATATGTTGAGTTTTACAACTAAAGTGAAGATTACATCCAAGATTTAGGGAGGTCAAAGCCCTTGGAAGTTGGGTGCAAATAAATAGGGAAATATTATTATCGGGCGTAAAATTGGAGATTCTAGAGTGACATACTAAAATCATCAATTCGATCATATCGTTTGGGTGTTGAAGTGTAGATGTTAGCCCTCAGGCGAGGGGAACGTGGGAGCTCCGAAGTGAGAGCCGATATCCTCCCAGCCTAGCCGCAGATTCAGTAACCAAGCATAAGATTAGTCAATGTTCTTTAAGCCTGGTTCGAAGGGTAAATAATAAATATGCTCCTATTTGGTACAATACAATTTGAACTGATTCAATTTATCTGTTCACTTAAATTTCTTGACAAGGAGAAGGATGATTTCTTATATTGAACTTCACATTAGAAACTTTATTAGTAGAATTAGTTAATTAAGAGTTTATTAAAATTACATTTTTATTTCAATTTCCTATTAGTGACAAATATGCAAATTGAACTATATTATTGTGATTAAGTATTAATTTTTTAAATCTTAGTTCGTAGCCTCTAATATTACTCCATGTGGGATCGATATCTAGGACTCCATTAGAGTCTTGTATTACTTGAGTGATACGTATACTTACGTTGATAAGTGTGACTTTGTAATTATTGAATATTTTATACACATCTTTATCAAATCTATAACTGTTATCAAGTTTTTGGCGTCATTGCCGGGGATTTAAATCTTCTAGCAGCAGTATCAAATTCTTGTATTTTTAAACATACATAAATTCGCTGTCAAGTTTTTGGCGCCATTGTCAGGGTGTAAAAATTAGATTTAAAAAAAATCATAATTATAGTAACGAACAAATTAGGACAATTAAAAAACTTTAACTTGAATTGAAACTTATTTTCATATTTAGTTAACTATTTTTCTGTGTACTGAGTTCAATTGTATGCGTAAATTTGGACCTGAAAATCTTATACCCTACAATTCAGAATTAGAACGCACTGTTAGGAGAATTAGAAAACTAATAAAGAACGTAGAAATCCTGACACAATGGAAAACAATGTGAACAATCAAGGAATAGAAAATGAACATCAACCTAGACCTCTACGAGATTATGCAAATCTTACAACAGATGAAATTCACTTATCTATCCAAAGTCCTGATATAGCTGCTAATTCATTTGAGCTCAAACCTGCTATTATCCAAATGGTACAAAACAATCAATTTGGAGGTACACCAAATGAAGATCCTAATTTACACCTCGCTAGTTTTTTAGAACTTTGTGCTACCTTTAAATATGACAGAGTTTCGAACGATGTTGTTAGACTTAGTCTTTTTCCTTTTTCACTTAGGGATAAGGGTAAGATGTGGTTAA
>NW_018164594.1:1236752-1238067 GCF_001263595.1 Phalaenopsis equestris | reverse complement strand
ATTGCTGCAATATCAAAGAAATTAGATCATTATGGAATGAATTATTCTCCAACACCTACTATGATGGAAGAGAATTCATCTGGGCAATTTGTGGATGTTCAACCTTCTTATGAGACTTTAAATGCTATTAGCAATAGACCCAACAATTCTTATTTGAACTATTATAACCCAAGTTGGAAGAGTAATCCTAACTTTAATTGGAATAATAACTCTTCTACAAATCAACAATGGGCAAACAAACCAGTAAACCCATTGGGAAATTCATCCAACCAAAAAAATGTTAATTATAGGCCTTCTTATCCTCCAGGATTTAATAATAACACTCAATTTAAGGAAAAGAAGTTGTCTATGGAAGACCTGATACTGAACATGGGTCAACAATTGCAGAATCAAGGAAATCAATTATAAATTCAAGGAAACCAGTTACAAAATCAAGGAACTGCTGCCAAGAATATTGAAAATCATTTGGGGCATATCACTACTGCTGTTAGTAACCGAACATCGGGAACTTTTCCTGGTACTGTAGAACCAAATCCTAAAGATCAAGGAAAAGATTAGATAAAAGCATACAATTACAAAGTGGAAAAGAATTGGAAACAAGAGTGCATAAAGAAATGGAAACTAAAAAAGAGAAAGTGGATACAGAAAAAGAAAAGGATCATGAATACCCAGATTTAGAATATCCACTTACACCAATAAAAATTACTGTGGAGAAACCTCCACCACCATTTCCTCAAGAATTTAAGCAACAAAAAAAGAATAAATAATTTTCCAAGTTTATAGAAATTCTTAAGAAATTAACAGTAAATATTCCTTTCGTAGAAGCTTTAGAGCAAATGCCCAATTATGTGAAGTTTATGAAAGATATTTTGAACAAGAAAAGGAAGTTCACTGATAATGAGATTGTTGCACTTAACAAAGAGTGTAGTATAATTTTTCGGAAGTTCATTGATAATGAGACTATTGCACTTAGTGAAGAGTGTAGTATAATTTTTCAGAAAAAAGCTTCTTGAAAAATTAAAAGATCCAGGTAGTTTCACTATACCATGTGCTATCGGTGAAAGATTTTATAGAAGAGCTTTATGTGATTTGAGAGCCAACATTAATCTTATGCCTCTATCAATTTTCAAAAAAATAGGACTAGGAAAAGTCTCACCTACTTCTGTAACTATTCAGCTAGCAGATCGTTCAGTTACTTATCCTAAGGGAGTTATAGAAGATGTGTTAGTAAAAGTTGATAAATTTATCTTTCGTGTGGATTTTATTATTTTAGATTTGGATAAAGATAAAGAAATACCTATAATTTTAGGGAGAC
>NW_018164594.1:1236024-1236569 GCF_001263595.1 Phalaenopsis equestris | reverse complement strand
ATTTTGAAGAGAAAGAACAATTTGAAGATAGTGATGAAGTTATTTTGGACGAAATAGAAAATGAAGAATTAGATTATGTTCAGGAAAGATTTGAGATGTTGGATATTACAGGAAATGCTGATAAAAATCTAGTTCCATCAATTATAAAACCACATGAACTTGAGTAGAAAACATTGTCTAACCACTTGAAGTAGGTGTTTCTAGGAAACTCATCTACATTACCTGTTATTATATCATCAGAGTTAAATGATTTGCAAGAGCAAAGACTTTTGGATACATTAAAAAGATATAATAAAGCTTTTGGTTGGACCTTAGCTAATATTAAAGGAATCAGTCATTCGATCTGTATGCACAAAATTATACTGGATGAGCAATATAAACCAAGAGTTGATCCACAAAGGAGATTAAACTCAATGATGAAAGAAGTAGTCAAGAAGGAAATTTTGAAATGATTGGACACTGGAATTATATATCCTATTTCGGACAGTTCTTAGGTAAGTCCAATTCATTGTGTTCCTAAGAAAGGAGGGGTGACTGCTGAAGCA
>NW_018164594.1:1233773-1235803 GCF_001263595.1 Phalaenopsis equestris | reverse complement strand
ATTTACTAGTCCTTTTGGAACTTTTGCTTTTCAAAGAATGCCTTTTGAATTGTGTAATGCACTTGCAACATTCCAGATATGTATGATGTCTATATTTAGTAAGTAATTGATGATGAAATAGAAGTGTTTATCGATGATTTCTCTGAATTTGGAACATCATTTGACGCATGCTTAAATTATCTTGAAAAAGTTTTGGAGTTATGCGAAAGAACTAATTTAGTTCTAAATTAGGGGAAATGTCACTTTATGGTTGTAGGAGGAATTGTGTTAGGGCTTAAAATTTCAGAAAATGGTATGGAAGTAGACCCTGCAAAAATTCAAGTTATATCTAAATTAACACCTCCTAATAATGTAAGAGGGGATTGAAGTTTTCTTAGACATGTTGGTTTTTATAGGCATTATATTAAAGATTTTTTAAAAATTACTAAACCTCTATGCCAACTTTTAGAAAAGGACAAGAAATTTGAGTTTACTGAAAACTATTTAAATTCCTTTGAGTTATTAAAAGAAAAGCTAATCACATCCCTTATAATAGTTTCACCTAATTGGGAGAAACCATTCGAACTGATGTGCGATGCTAGTAATTATGTTATTGGAGCTGTTCTTGGACAAACGTATGATAAGAGTTTTAAAGTTATATACTACGTTAGTAAAACTCTTAATAATGCTCAAATTAACTACACTGTTACTGAAAAAGAGTTACTGACTATTCTGTATGCTTTTGACAAATTTAGATCTTATTTAATTGGGACTAAATGTGTTGTGCACACTGATCGCTCTGCTATTAAATATCTGATGCAAAAGAAGAATGCCAAATCGAGGTTAACTAGATAGATACTTTTGATGCAAGAATTTGATTTTGTGGTTATTGATAGAAAGAGAACTGATAATCAAATTGCTGATCATTGGTTGAGATTAGAATATCATGAATTATCTGACACCGACAATGAAATTACGGACAGTTTCCCTGATGAACAACTCTATAATATTAATGAGTGAAAAATACCATGGTATGCTGATATTGTTAATTTTATTGTAAGTGATATTATGCCACCTATGCTGACATTACAATAACAAAGAAAATTCATTCATGATGCGAAAGCATTTTTTTGGGATGAGCCTTATTTATATAAATAATGTAAGGATCTTATTATGAGAAGATGTGTACCTTATGAAGAAACTGAATTAATTATTCAGAAATGTCATGATTCTGAATTTGGAGGACATTTTGGAACTGATAAAACTGCTTAAAAAATTTTACAAGCTGGATTCTATTAGCCCACTCTCTTTAGAGATGTTTACAGATACATAAAAACTTGTGATTGATGCCAATGAGTAGGCAATATATCTAGAAGAAAGAAAATGCCTCTGAATTTCATGTTAGAAGTTGAGATCTTTGATGTTTGGGGATTGGATTTCATGGGACAATTTATTCCATCATATGGGAACTTATACATATTAGTTGCGGTAGACTACGTTTCAAAGTGGATTGAAGCACAAACTTTACCTCGTAATGACGCTAAAAGTGTTTCAAGATTTTTAATGAAAACCATTTTCACTAGGTACGGAATGCCAAGAGTGATTATCGCTGACAAAGGATCCCATTTCAGGAATAAATACATTCAGAGATTGGCAGGAAAGTTTAATGTCATTCATATAATCTCTACTTCCTATCACCCTCAGCCCAGTGGGTTAGCTGAAGTTTCTAATAGAGAGATTAAACAAATACTGGAGAAGATTGTAAACCCTAGTAGAGTAGATTGGTTTACTAGACTAGATATTTCATTATTGGCTTACAAGACTGCTTATAAAACTCCTATTGGAATGACTCCTTAACGCCTGATTTTTGGTAAGACTTGTCACTTACCAGTACAATTGGAGCATAAAGCATATTGGGCAATTAAAGAATTTAACTATAATTTGAAAGATACTAGTGAGAAGAGATTGTTACAAATGAATGAATTGGAAGAATTAAGAAATGAATCTTATGATAACGACAGAATTTATAAGGAGAAACTAAAGTTATGGCA
>NW_018164594.1:1227698-1233763 GCF_001263595.1 Phalaenopsis equestris | reverse complement strand
GAGAAGATATTGTTACAAATGAATGAATTGGAAGAATTAAGAAATGAATCTTATGATAACGATAGAATTTATAAGGAGAAACTAAAGTTATGGCATGATCGAAAGATTAACCAGAAGAAATTTGAACCAGGACAAGAAGTTTTGCTTTACAATACAAGACTGAAGTTATTCCCTAGGAAATTGAAGTCTCATTGGTTAGGACCCTTTACTGTGACCCTTTACTGTGAAGATTAAAAGACTGAAAATAGATTTAAAGTAAATGGACACAAATTAAAGCTGTGTTTTGAGGGGAAAAGACCAAATTTTAAAGAGGTTTTAATGGTCAGTCAACCTAAATAATATCTGAATAGGCCGGGCTGACGACGTTAAACCAAACGCTTTATGGGAGGCAACCCATAGTTATCTTTATTTTTATTGCAATTATAGTGTTTTTGTTTGAAATTATTGTTAGTTTGTGGTAGTATTGAACTCTACTATTCGTATTTACCCTTTAATCATCATAAAAATTGGATCCATAGAGAAAATTGGAATGCAATCGGACCAGAGCGAAATTGTGAAATTTTTGCCTTGGGCACCGACGGCGGGCTCGACGCTGCCTACAGCGGGCTCGACGCTGCCAACAGCGGGTTTTTCTTGAGAGTTCAAACAATTAATTCTTAAGGCTTGCCGACAGTGCCATCGACGCCACCGACAGAGAGAATGACGAGATGACGGTTTCCAGAGTTTGAAATGCTGGTTTTTGGTCGTTTTAGGTGAGATTTACTCCCTATAAACTTCCAAACTCAGTTCTTAAATTCATATTATCCAAAAATGAATTGAAACTCTGCCAAATTTATCCCTATGGCTTCCAATTCCACTGAAAACCTTAGATTTTGAGTGTTCAATCGAAGAAAGTTTGTTAGTTCTGAGGCACAACGAATCTTCAACAAAGTGCAGACAAAGAGGAGATTAATTAAAGAAAGAGGATTCGTGAATTAAAGAAAGAGGATTCGGATTCGTGAATCGAGGATTGAACAATCCTTCGACAGTAATTGAAGAGATGATTGTGCGACAATGATGGGAAGTGTTGTGCTGCACTACTATCGCCGTAGTCGTTCCTGTGGTGAAGGAGTTTTATGCTAATTTGCATGGAATCAACCAGGGAGTCGTCATGGATAACTTTTACTCCTGCATAGATTAATGAGTTATATATGATCAAGAATGTTCCTATCTGCCATTATTCCAACTTTTTCCCGACAAGAAACCTGATGAATGAGATCTACCAATATTTTATGGACGAAACTGAAGACTGGGAAATGAGAGAAAACAAGTAAGTTAGTTTTTCTGCGACACTTCTAAACCCCTACACGTTTCTCTGCTACACTTCTAAACCCCATTTCTAAACACTGGCACTTCTTCATTTCTAAAAAACTATTACCGACAATGAGGTTCAGTAAAGTTACTAAAGAAAGTGCTATTCTGAATTACTGTATTCAAATGGGACTACCGATTGATATTGGATCGATAATTGTGAAGTCTGTTTTAGGTCTGATCGTTCATGGATCAACTTATGAGCTTGGACATCCTTAAACAATTTTCTTACTCTGCAGTCAGTTCCAAGTATCTTATGAGAATTGGGAAAATATACTTCTACCTTAAAAGCCTTTAGACCTAACCGAGAAGTTCCCAACCAATGAAGATGAGAATGATATATTATTATTATGGATCAATCGTCTTTAATCATATCAGAACTCAGTACCTATTCAGCCTCTAATTTCAGATAAGACACTAGTGATCCTGCGCAGAATTAAGAAACTGGAGAAAGAGGTACAAAATGTTATGAATACAATTAATAATATCTCTGAAATTTTTTATCATCTAGACTGGAAGATGAAAGAGCATTTTGATCATTCTGAACATATCAAAGGAAGTTTGATATGATTGATGAGAAAGATGGGATTGATAGAAGAAGAATCTACTAAAGAATTCCCATACCGACCCTTCTATAACCTCTTCGTTCATGTTCAATCAATGGGCGATATCAGAGGAGAAACAAGCACTGAATCAGAGGAGTAGTAGATTTACTTTACTACTTATACGTCTATGTGTGTGATTTGATTTGAACTTATGTGTTTGCTTTACTTTTGAACTTTGCTTTTTGATCTCAGTATAGTTGAGATTGAGCATAAAATATTTGTTTTCAGCGTTTAGAGTGTTGTGGCTCAGATTGCGACGCTTAATTATTGTATTAAGGTTGAGAAAATACCAAACTTATGTGTGTTGTGTAACGTGTATTGTAACCCTTGGATTTTATATGTAATTGTGATGTTTTGTGTTGTTAATGTTTATTTGTGTTAGTACATCATTTAATCACTTAAAATTTATGTCTAGAATGATTGAACGGATGTCGATCAGGCTTGAAATTGATCAAAATCGAAAAAATCTAAAAAATGAACCAATTTTGAAAATCTCGCCGACAGCAGATTTTTCCCGAGACTTAGGCTATTTAATTCAATAGAGTTGACCACGGCAAGGAGTGAATCAAGTGGAGGTCGGTGACATCCTGGCCTCATTTATGCATTTTGCCAACTTTCTGGAGTTGAAGCTGGAGATGATGAAGAATGGGTTTACCCTATGAAACCCATTAGTAAAGCTAATTTAAAGATGTATGAATCTCACGAAGGATGGAGATATGGGATTAGGAGTAAAGAACCTTCTACTAGTAGAGATATCCCCTCTACTAGTTATGACCTTCCTTCCTCTAGTTCCTCTACCCTTCATGATTTAATGAATGAGTTAACCTTGCAGCGGAAGAGTATAGAGAAAATAAATGAAAGAATTGGGGGATTAGAACGTAGGCATGATTATGATAGTGAGTACCCACAGAGACATTCTGACTTTGAGATAGCTTACTATGAGCTCAGGCCCAACACTACAGAGGTGAGCCTGATGTTACTTTTCCTGAATGCCCCCGTTATACTCAGTATCGGCCCAATCCACCTGCTGACCAGGGAGAAGAGGATATAGTATGGGATTTTGATATATGATAATGATTGATGTACTTTTATTTTGTGATTTAGTGATAGAGATAGATGTATGTTTGTTTGTACTTTCATTTTATTCTATTTTTTTATTTTATGTTTGCAGTTAGATAATTTTTAATTATTGTTATAAATGTTTACTGTTGTAGTTTGAAATTTGCTTGTGTAGTTATAATAGACTTTGATTAGTACTTTGTAAAATTGTAATGTGATGTGATTTTGTTTGCATTGAGATGTATTTGTAATTGTTTTTATTTAGTATTGTGATGCGTTAGTGAAATATTGTGTTTGTATAATGTTTAGTTTTGCACTTATTTCAAAATTTCATTATCCAGCAAACTCTCTAATTATTTATATGTATAGAAAGCTTCTAATATTACAGACCAGTTAAAGTAAAAATTTTAAGAAGGGACTGCAAAAAAAAAATTCAGAATGATGAAAATGCCTAAAGTACTGAGGTATGATTTATATTTAGAATTTTTCTTTCCAACTATATCATTCTATATTGAAAAATTTAAGTTTGAGGGAGGGAAAAAAAAGATTAACTATTAGATGTTCTCAATTTATATATTTTAAAAAATTATTAATATGATTTTTGTAGTGAATTTAATTCAGATAACTATATTTTGTAGATATTTAAATATTATGCTAGATTTAAGGGAATATTTTTGCAAGGAAAATTAATTTTGTAAATTAAGATATTTAGTATAAGAGAATAGGACTATAATTAACTATTTAAAGTAAAGAAAACTATATTTTGAAATACTAAGAATCTTAGAAATTCATTTGAGAAGAAAAGATTGGGGCTCAATGATGTAAAAACTATGAAATACTTATAAGGTAAAAGAATGCTTTGAGTTTCAAATTTAGGGAAGAAAGGTGATGTTCAAAATCATTAAAGGCTATCCAAATATAGAATTCCTCACTTGAAAAAGAAAACGAAAGGATTGAAAACAATCCCTGAAAAGAAAAGGAAAAAATTATATAGAATTAAAGGCAATCCAAATGAAAAAAAAAGAAAAAAATATATAAGTGAGGAGAAGCTTGAGGAGATGCCTAATAAAAAATTTGCTTCACTTGAAACTACCTAAAGGGAAAACCTAAATACATTCCTGAACTTATATTTATGGAATAACATCTTACCTACAGAGTTAATTTAATTACTTGAATTTTTTCTGAAAATCTCACTATGGTGTTTACTTGAATCAAACTTATAGTATTTCTGAATTATAACTTTACTACAATAGATCATAACTTTTATGTAGTACTAAAATTACTTGAGGATAAGTAATAATTAAATTTAAGGGAATTTGACCAAAGAAAAATATGTTGAGATTTTTATACCTATTTTAACTAATATTGATGTGATGCACTTTAAAGATGGGTATTTTTGATGTTTTGTTGTAGGTATGTTGAATTATGATCATTGGAGCAAAAAGGAGCGAATTTAGAGCAAAAAGGACCAAAATATGAAAATTTGAACTAGGGCACCGACGACAAGCCTGACGGTGCCAACGACGGGTTTTTCCCGAGAGTCCAGAATTAAATATTCTAGAGGGTACTAGAAGGCTGCCGACGGCGAGCACGTCGGTTCTCTTAACAGATGCATTGAATGTGGGCGATTTTTGAAGGGCGTTTGGGCAACTCTTGAAAGCTCTTCTACAACTTTAAAATAAATAATTTGGAGGCCGAGAGGGGCGTGTCCACGTGAGTCCACGTGTGTCCATTAGAGTGTAGAGAGTGTAATTTAGGGTTAGTATTGTGAGGAATTCTTCAAGAGATTGTAAGAGTGGAAGGAAAGTGAAAGATTTCTTCCTCCTTGCCGCATCGAAGGAGAATTCTGTGTGCTGTAAAGAAAGGAAGAGATTCAGAGGAACTTCGAGGAGTTTGCTTGGAGAGGAATTAGAGATAAGTGGTATTTACTTATTGAAGTTTGTATGACTTTTCTTTTATATATAAATTCCAAGTTTTGTCGTATATTCTCCATTAGTTTTGAGTAATTTTCTCTGTCTTTCTCCTTGTCTTAAGATTTTGTGAAATGGTGATTTGAATTGGTTGTGCCATGAGAATGTTAAAGAAGTTATGATGATCTTTTCACTTCAATCTTAATTTACTTTCAATTTGGCCAATTGATTTGTTAAAATATGTTGATTTTTACAACTAAAGTGAAGATTACGTCCAAGATTTAGGGAGGTCAAAGTCCTTGAAAGTTAGGTGCAAAAAAAATAGGGAAATAAAAATTATTGGATGTAGAATTGGAGATTTTAGAGTGACAGACTAAAATCCTCAATTCGGTTCTAGGGTGCTGAAGTGTAGATGTTAGCCCTCAGGCGAGGGGAACGTAGGAGCTCCGAAGTGAGAGTCGGTATCCTCCCAGCCTAGCGCAGATTCAGTAACCAAGCATATGATTAGTCAATGTTATTTATGTCTGGTCCAAATGGTAAAGAATAGGTATGCTCCTACTTGACACAATATAATTTGAACTGATTCAATTTATCCGTTCACTTAAATTTCTTGACAAAGAGAAGGATTCTTTCTTATATATTGAACTTCACATTAGAAACTTTATTAGTAGAATTAGTTAATTAAGAGTTTATAAAAATTATATTTTTATTTCAATTTCCTATTAGTGACTGACCAAAGGAAAATATGTTGAGATTTTTATACCTATTTTATACTATTTTTGATGATATTGCACTTTAAAGAAAGGTATTTTTGATGCTTTGTTGCAGGAATGATGAACTACAGTCATTGGAGCAAAAAGATGCAAAAAGGAGCGAGCTTTGAGCAAAAAAGATCAAAATGTGAAGATTTGAACTAGGGAGCCGACGGTTAGCCCTACGACGCTGACGACGAGAATTTCCCAGAACTCCAGATTAAATAATTTAGAAGGCCCGCCGACGGTGCCCTTGAGGCCGCCAACAGCGAGATCGATGGTTATGCCAACTGCGAGATCGGCGGTTATGTCCAAAGGTGCATTGAATGTGGATGATTTTTGGAGGGATGCTTAGGCAACTCTTGGAAAAACTCATCCACATCCTTAAA
>NW_018164594.1:1222369-1227029 GCF_001263595.1 Phalaenopsis equestris | reverse complement strand
AAAGGGTAAAGAATAGGTATGCTCCTATTTGACACAATACAATTTGAACTGATTCACTTTATCCATTCACTATAATTTCTTGACAAGGAGAATGATGCTTTCTTATATATTGAATGTCACATTAAAAACTTTATTAGTATAATTAGTTATTTAAGAGTTATTAAAATGTCATATTTATTTCAATTGCCTATTAGTGACAGATAAACGATTTGAATTATATTGTTGTGATTAAGTATTGATTTTCTAAAATCTTAGTTCGTAGTTCTAATATTACTCCCTATGGGATCGATATCTAGGACTCCATTAGAGCCCTATATTACTTGAGCGATACGTATACTTGCGTTGATAAGTGTGACTTTACCATTTTTGAATATTTTTTATATACATATTTATCAAATCTATAACCGTTGTTAAGTTTTTGGTGTCGTTGTCGAGGAATTAAATCTTTTAGTGGCATTATTAAATACTTGTATTTTTAAGCATATATAAAGTCGCTGTCAAGTTTTTGGCACCGTTGTCAGAGAGTTATAATGTGGTTAAGAGTAAACAAGAATCATAATTAGAGTAAGGGACAAATTAAGATTATTAGAAAAGTTTGACATGAATTGCAACTTATTTTTTTTTACCAGAATTGCAACTTATTTTCATATTTTGTTAACTGTTTTCTTTGTACTGATTTCAAATTGTTTGCGTAAATTTGGACCTGAAAATCTTATACCCTACGATTCAGAATTAGAACGCACTGTTAAAAAATTAGAAGACCAAGAAGAGAACTTAGAAATTCTGACACTATGGAAAAAAACGTGAACAATCAAGGAATAAAAAATGAACACCAACCTAGACCCCTACGAGATTATGCAAATCCTACGGCAGATGAAATTCACTTATCTATCCAAAATCCCGATGTAGCTGCTAATTCATTTGAGCTGAAACCTGAAACCTGCTGTACAAAATAATCAATTCGGAGGTACACCAAATGAAGATCCTAATTTACACCTTGCTAGTTTTTTAGAACTGTGTGCTACCTTTAAATATGACAGAGTTTTGAATGATGTTGTTAAACTTAGACTTTTTCCTTTTTCACTTAGGGATAAGGCTAAGATGTGGTTAAATTTGTTAGCACCAGGATCTATTAGAACTTGGGGAGAATTTTCACAAAAATTTCTATCCAACTATTCCCCTCCATCCAAAACTGCTAAACTTAGAAATGATATAACATCATTCTGTCAGATTGATGGAGAGTCAATATATGAAGCTTGGGAGAGATTTAAAGATCTTCGTAGGAAGTGCCCTCATCATTCGTTACCAGATTGATTGATAATTCAAACTTTTTATAATTGATTAGTGGGATCACTTAGATCGATTATAGATGATGTGGCTGGTGGTTTGTTAATGTCAAAACCTTTTGTTGAGACTTATTCATTAATAGAAGAGATGACTACCAACAATTTTCAATGGCCATTTGAAAGGGTAAATCCTAAAAGAGTAGCTAGTATCCAAGATTCTAATGCAATATCTATGTTAGCTTTGCAGATTGCTGCAATATCAAAGAAATTAGATCATTATGGAATTAATTTTTCTCCAACACCTACTATGATGAAAGAGAATTCATCTGGGCAATTTGTGGATGTTCAACCTTTGTATGAGACTTTAAATGCTATCAATAGACCCAACAATCCTTATTCGAACTATTATAACCCAGGTTGGAAGAATCATCCAAATTTTAATTGGAATAATAATTCTACCACAAATTAATACTGGGCGAACAACCTAGTGAACCCATTAGGATATTCATCCAACCAATGAAATGTTAATTATAGACCTTCTTATCCTTCAGGATTTAACAGTAACACTCAAATTAAGGAAAAGAAGTTGTCTATGGAAGAGATGATATTAAACATGGGTCAACAATTACAGAATCAAGGAAATCAATTATAAATTCAAGGATATTAGTTACAAAATCAAGGAACTGCTATTATTAATATTGAAAATCAATTGGGGCATATTGCTACTGCACTTAGTAACCGAACATTAGGAACTTTTCCTAGTATTGTGGAACCAAATCCTAAATATCAAGGAAAAGAAAAAAATAAAAAAAAGTGATATAATTACGAAGTGAAAAAGAACTGAAAACAAGAGTACAGAATGAAAAAGAAACTGAAAAAGAGAAAGTGGATACAGAAAAAGAAAAGGGTCATGAATACCCAGAATTAAAATATCCACTTACGCCAATGAAAATTACTGTGGAGAAACCTGCACCACCGTTTCCTCAAAGATTAAAGCAACTCAAACAGAATAAACAATTTTCTAAGTTTTTAGAAATCCTTAATAAATTAACGGTAAATATTCCCTTAGTAGAAGCTTTAGAGCAAATGTCCAATTATGTGAAATTTATGAAAGATATTCTCAACAAGAAAAGGAAGTTTACCGATAATGAAACTGTTGCACTTATCAAAGGGTGTACTGCAATTATTCAGAAAAAGCTTCCTAAAAAATTAAAAGATCCAAGTAGTTTCACTATACCGTGTGCTATCGGTGAAAAATTTTATGGAATAGCTTTATGTGATTTGGGAGCCAGCATTAATCTTATGCCTCTATCAATTTTCAAAAGATTAGGATTAAGAGAAGTCTCACCTACTTCTGTAACTCTTCAGTTAGTGGATCATTCAGTTATATATCCTAAGGGAGTTATTGAAGATGTGTTAGTAAACGTTGATAAATTTATCTTTCTTGTGGATTTCATTGTTTTAGATATGGAGGAAGATAAGGAAATACCTTTCATTTTAGGGACACCGTTTTTAGCTACTGGAAAAGCTATGATAGATGTTCAAAAAGGAGAATTAACTATGAGAGTTAACGATCAAGAAGTGACTTTTAACATTGCGAAATCTATGAAATACCCTGCTGTTGAAAGAGATAATGAATGTTTTCGCATGGAAATTAGTGAACATCTAGGAAATGAGCATTTTAAAGAACATTTTGAAGAGAAGGAACAATTTGAAGATAGTGATGAAGTTATTTTGGATGAAATAGAAAATGAAGAATTAAATTATGTTCAGGAAAGATTTGAGATGCTGGATATTACAAAAAATACTGATAAGAATCTATTTCAGTCAATTGTAAAACCACCGAACTTGAGTTGAAAATATTGCCTAACCACTTGAAGTATATGTTTCTAGGAAACTCATCTACATTTCATGTTATTATATCTTCGGAATTAAATGATTTGCAAGAGCAAAGAATTTTAGATACATTAAAAAGATATAAGAAAGCTTTTAGTTGGACCTTAGCTGATATTAAGGAAATCAGTCATTCGATCTGTATGCACAGAATTGTACTAGATGAACAATATAAACCAAGAGATGATCAACAAAGGAGATTAAATCCAATGATGAAAGAAGTAGCTAAGAAGGTTAGACACTGAGACACTGGAATTATATATCCTATTTCAGATGGTGCTTGGGTAAGTCTAATTCATTGTCTTCCTAAGAAAGGAGGAGTGACTGTTGAAACAAAAAAGAATAATGAATTAATATCTATCAGACAAGTTACTGGGTGACGTATTTGCATTGATTATAGAAAATTAAACAATACCTGTTAAACACTGTTGAAAGATCACTTCCCTTTACCATTTTTAGACCAAATAGCAGATAGACTTGCTGGGCACAAATATTTTTGTTTTTTAGATGGATATACCGATTACCATCAGATTCCTATTGCTCCTGAGGATAAAGAAAAAACAAAATTTACTAGTCCTTTTGGAACTTTTGCTTTTCGAAGAATGCCTTTTGGATTATGTAATGCACCTACAACATTCCAGAGATGTATGATGTCTATATTTAGTAAGTTAATTGATGATGAATTGGAAGTATTTATGGATGATTTCTCTGTATTTGGAACATCATTTGACGCATGCTTAAATTATCTAGAGAACTAATTTAGTTCTAAATTGGGAGAAATGTCAATTTATGGTTGCAGGAGGAATTGTTTTAGGGCATAAAATTTTGGAAAATGGTATGAAAGCAGACCCTACAAAAATTCAAGTTATATCTAATTTAACACTTCCTACTAATGCAAGAGAGGTTAAGAGTTTTCTTGGACTTGTTAGTTTTTACAAGCGGTTTATTAAAGATTTTTAAAAAAATTACTAAACCTCTATGCCAACTTTTAGAAAAAAGACAAGCAATTTGAATTCACTGAAAACTGTTTAATTGCCTTTGAGTTATTAAAGAAAAAATTAATCACAACCCCTATTATAGTTTCACCTAAATGGGAGAAACAATTTGAACTAATGTGTGATGCTAGTGATTATGCTATTGGAGCTGTTATTGGACAAAGGTATAAAAAGATTTTTAAAGTTATATACTACGCTAGTAAAACTCTTAATGATGCACAAATTAACTATATTGTTACTGAAAGAGAGTTACTGGCTATTATGTAAGCTTTATACAAATTTAGATCTTATTTAATTGGGACTAAATGTGTTGTGCACACTGATCACTCTGTTATTAAATATCTAATGCAAAAGAAGGATGCCAAACCAAGGTTAATGAGATGGAATGGATACTTTTGATGATTTGATCTTGTGATTATTGATAGAAAGAGAACTGATAATCAAATTGCTGATCATTTGTCAAGATTAGAAAATCAAGAATTATCC
>NW_018164594.1:1221026-1221776 GCF_001263595.1 Phalaenopsis equestris | reverse complement strand
TGAAAAATATTTTCACTAGATACGGAATGCTGATAAACTATATCAATGGTCATCTTGTTATAATTAATCAATTTTTTAAATTGAAGGGGACCTGAAGGATGCTGGATTCTTAGGCCAAAACCTCATGTCCTTATGAGGTAGGGTGACCAATGTTAGCATGTCTGCCCAATCTAGCTTTTGTTCCTCTGAATGCACAAACATTTGACCATAACCTTCTATATGTCCAGGCAATTGTTTAATTGCCTCCTTTTCTTTGTGCGGAAGCTTGAAGAACTCCATGATATCATTCTTAGTTTTCTCTATTACTTGCTTTGTAATCCCATGGTTTATCAACTGCTCAAAATTTGAAAGTAAAATATATATATAATTGGAAACGCTAGCTATAAAGACTACAAGCAAGAACTAAATAAGAATTGATACATACTTGGAAGAAGCCCCACTCCTTGCATGCCAATCCTAGCCTGGACAGCTCCTCCCCATCAATGTTTTCTTCATCGACGAGCTTCGTTAGATCGATCACAGGAATCTCATCGCCGTCGATGGAGTCGACAAGACCGACATTCACTTCCTGTCTGATGTATCTCTCCGGAATATTCTCATTGGGAGGAATGGATGCAGCAAGCTCCTGCACATTCGGGACTGTGAGAGAGCTACCTAACTCAAGTACAGATTAAAACTGTATTTTGAGAGTAAAAGACCAAATTTTAAAGAGGTTTTAATGATCAGTCAACCTAAATAATACCTGAATAG
>NW_018164594.1:1216677-1220819 GCF_001263595.1 Phalaenopsis equestris | reverse complement strand
ACACAGAGTGAAACTATGCAATTTGCAATTTTTGCCTTGGGCGCCGACGGCGTCATTGACGCCACTGACTGCGGGTTTTTCCCGAGAGTCCAGGCAATTAAATTCTAAAGGCTCGCCAACGGCGATACTGACGGGATGGCGGTTTCTGGAGTTTGAATGGGTGGTTTTTGGCAATTTTAGGCGGGAGTTACCCCTTTTAAACTTCCAAATTTGATTCCTAAGTTCATATTTCCCCAAGAACAAAGTGAAACTCTACCAAATTCATCCCTATGACATCCAATTCCTCTGAAAACCATAGAATGCGAGTGTTCAACCGGAGAAAGTTTATTAGTGCGGAAGCGCAACAAATCTTCAACAAGGTACTGACAAAGAAAAGATTAATCAAGGAATGAGGATTTGTAAATCAAGGATTGAACAATCCATCGACGAGAATTGAAGAGATGATTGTGCGGTGAAGATGAGAAGTGCTGTGTTACACTACCGCCACTATGGTTGTTCCTGTGGTGAAGGAATTTTATGTTAATTTGCATGGAATCAACCAGAGAGTCTTTTATGTGTGAGCGTCTATGTGTGAGGTAGATGGATGATGGATAACTTTTACTCTTGTATGGATCAATGAATTATATATGATCGAGAACGTTCCTGTCTGCCATTATTCCAACTTCGTCTCGACAAGAAGCCTGTGAATGAAATTTACTAATATTTAACGGATGAAACTGAAGATTGGGAAATGAGAGAAAATGGGTATGTTAGTTTTTTTTTGCAACACTGTTAAACCCCGTTTCAAAACACTGGCACTTCTTCATTTCTGCAAAACTGTTACCGACGATGAGGATCGGTAAAGTTTCTAAGGAAAGTGCTATTCTGAATTGCTGCATCCAAATGGGACTGCCGAATGGGACTGCCGATCGATATCGATATTGGATCAATAATTGTGAAGTCTGTTTTGGGCCTGATCGTTCATGGATCAACTTATGGGCTTGGACACCCTTCCACAATTTTTTTACTTTGCAGTCAATTCCAAGTATAAAACAATTACAATTAAAATACAAAGTACTTCTACCTTGGAAGCCTTTGGACCCAACTGAGAGATTCTCAGCCAATGAAGAAGAAAATGATATGACTATTATGGTGGAACAATCGTCTCAAAATTCACTGCGATTCAATACCTATTCAACCTTTAGTTCCGGACAAGACACTAGTGATCCTGCACAGAATCAAGAAATTGGAGAAGGAGGTACAAAATGCTATGAATGCAATTAATAATATCTCTGATTTCTTCAATTATCTAGACTGGAGGATGAAAGAACATTTTGAGCACTCTCGACATATCGAAGGAAGTTTGATACGACTGATGAGAAGGATGAAATTGATAGAAGAGGATTCTACTGAAGAATTTCCATACCGACCTTTCTATAACCTCTTCGTTCATGTACAATCAATGTGTGATCTCAGAGGAGAATCTAGCACTGAATCTGAAGAATAGTAGATTTACATTGCTACCTGTCTGTCTATGTGTGTAATTTAGTTTGAACTTTATGTTTGCTTTGCTTTAGAATTTTTAGTTTTAGATCTATGTATAGTTGGGACTGAGCATAAGATATTTGTTTTCAGCATTTTGATTATTGTGGCTTGGATTACGATGCTGAATTGATGTATTAAGGTTGAGAAAATACCAAACTTGGGTGTGTTATGTAACGTATATTGTAACCCTTGCCTTGGAAATATAATTGTGATGTTTTGTATTGTGAAAGTTTATTTGTGATAAGTACATCATTTAATCACTTAAAATTATGTCTACAATGATTGAATGGATGTCGTTGAGGCTTGAAATTGATCAAAATCACAAAAATTTGGAAAATGAACCAAATCAATAGAGCCGCAGACGGCACCCTCGATGTCGCCGACGGTGGAATTTTCCTGAGGCTTAGGATATTAATTCTATAAAGCTCGCTTACGGCGTCGAAGACCCCGCCGACGGCGAGATCCCGAGAAAACACCTTTAACCGCGATTTTGACCTCTCAACCACCACTATTCATCATCCCCTTCCTCTAAAAAAATGTGATTTTTGACCTAGGGTTTGAGAGATCTTGGATTTGAGGGTGATTTGAAGGCATTTAGACACCGGATTTGATCATCTCTTGGTAAGAGCTTCACTCCAAACTAAGAATATTTAATTTTCACCATGAATTTCTTCCACATCTAGAGAACCCGAAAAATTGGAGAATGTGAAGAAAATATTGGAAAGAAATTCATGGAATTTAGTTTTGAACTCTTAGAATCACTCTTGGAAGCCATTATTTGAATATTTGAAGTATATTTTAGAATTTTTCTATAATTTTGATTAGATTGAAATGGATCCACGACAAAAGAGGCGACTTGAGTTTGATGAGTCTCGCTTTGTCAATGCAAAGGCTCAATTGAGGTTTACTTCAGTGTTTGAAGGAAAGAAATGTATACAAGATAGAGTTTTTGAGAGTCCGGGAGGAGAAATTGAACGAGTTATTACCGAGCGGAGGTGGGAAAACTTCATGTTACACCACCAATAAGGCTGCTGCGAATATTATAAAAGAATTTTATGCCAACGTGTTTTATTCTAAGGATGGAATCATTCAAGTGCGGGGATTTTCTGTTGAGTTTAGTGCCGCCCGCATTAACTCCTTTTACGAAGTCCCATACTCTTATAACTGCCACTATGAAACCTTCAGTACGATGGAAGGCCCACTCAATGATGTGATCAACTTTCTCACTGATGGGAAAGGAACATGGAAGATTAAGCAACGAGAACGGGTAAATTTTTTCTGCTTCCATGTTGAATGCCACATCTAAAGTATGACACTATTTTATTTCCTCTACTCTATTGCCGACCTATCACCATAGCTATCACCACAGTGAGGTAACAAGAGAAAGAGCTATTCTGAATTTTTGTATTCAGAATAATAGAAATATAAATGTGGGGAGAATCATTTTTAAGAATATATTGACCACAACAAGGTGTGAAACAAGTGGAGGTCTAAGACATCCTGGCCTCATTTATGTACTTTGCCAATACTTTGCCAACTTACTTTGCCAACTTTCTAGAGTGGAAGCTGGAGATGATGAGGAATGGGTTTACCCTATGAAACTAGTTAGTAAAGCTAATTTTGAAGACATATGTATCCCACGAAAAATGGAAAATTGGGAGTAGGAGTCAAGAACCTTCTACTAGTAGAGATATCCCCTCTACTAGTTATGACCTTCCTTCCTCTAATTCCCATACCCTGAATGATTTAATGAATAACTTAACCTTGCAGCGGAGGAGTATATAGCAAACAAATGAAAGAATTGGGGGATTAGAACGTAGATATGATTATGATAGTGAGTACCTACAGAGGCATTATGACTTTGAGATAGCTTACTATAAAGCTCTCGGCACTATAGAGGTGAGCCTGATGTTGTTTTTACTGAATACCCCCGATATACTCAGTATCAACCCAATCCACCTGCCGACCAAGGAGACGAAGATATAGAGACGAAGATATAGTTTGGGAATAGTTTGGGATTTTGACATTTGATAGTAGTTGATGTACTTTTACCTTTATTTTTGCAATTCCTGTAATAGAAATAAATATTTGTGTTTGTACTTTCATTTTTATTGTTATGTTGTAACTGGATAATTCTAATTATTGTCATAATTATTGGTGTGGTAATTGAAATTTGTTAAACTGTAATGTGATGTGATTTTCATTTTTGCATTTTAATTGTAATTGTTTTGTTTAGTATTGTGGATGTGTTAGTGAAATATTGTGTTTGTATAATGTTTAGTTTTGTACTTATTTCAAAATTTCATTACCCAACAAATTCTCTAATGATTTATGGATGTTACAGACCAGGTGAAGTAAAAAATTTGAGAAGGATTGCAAAAATTTTAGAATGATGAAAATGCCTAAAATACTGAGGTATGATTTATATTTAGAATTTTTCTTTCCACCTGTATCATTTCATATTGAAAAATTTAAGTTTGGGGGAGGGAAGAAAAAGATTAACTATTAGATGTTCTCAATTTAAATATTTTCAAAAATTATTAATATGATTTTATGTAGTGAATTTAATTCAGGTAACTATATTTTGTAGATATTTAAATATTATGGTAGATTTAAAG
>NW_018164594.1:1215277-1216663 GCF_001263595.1 Phalaenopsis equestris | reverse complement strand
AATATTTTTGTAATGAAATTTAATTTTGTAGATTAAGATATTTAGTATAAGAGAATAAGACTATAGTTAACTATTTAAAGTAAAGGAAACTATATTTTAAAGTGTTAAGAATCTGGAAATTCATTTGAGAAGAAAAGATTGGGGCTCAATGATGTAAAAGCTATGAAATATTTATAAGGTAAAGGAATGCTTTGAGTTTCAAATTTAGAGAAAGAAAGATGATGTTAAAAATCATTAAAGGCTATCCAGATATAGTAATCCTCACTTGAAAAAGGAAAAAGAAAGGATTGACAACAATCCCTGAAAAGAAAAGAAAAATATATAGGATTGAAAACAATCCAAATGAAAAGAGAAAAGAAAAGAAAGAAAAAAAATATGAAAGTGAGGAGAAGCTTGAGGAGATGCCTAATCAAAAACTAGCTTCACTGGACCTACTTAAAGGGAAAACCTAAATACATTCCTGAACTTATATTTATGGATTAGATTTTTTACTAGTAGTGTTCTCATGTAGTTCCTATCATTTGAATATTCTAAGTAACTTGATATTACAACATATAGTCATTCTTGAAATTAATAGAAGACTGAAACTCTTAAACTTGATGACTAGATAATCTTGTATCTGCAGAGTTAATTTAATTACTTGATTTTTTTTTTAAATCTCACTATGGTATTTACTTAAATCCAACTTATAGTATTTCTAAATTAAAACCTTACTACAATAGATCATAACTTTTATATAGTACTAAAATTATATGAGGACAAGTAATAGTTAAGTTTGGGGGATTTTGACCAAAGGAAAATATTCTGAGATTTTCATACCTATTTTACACTATTTTTGATGATATTGCAGTTTTAAAAAAGATATTTTTGATGTTTTGTTGCAGGAATGATAAATTAGAGTCATTGGAGCAAAAAGATGCAAAAAGGAGAGAATTTGGAGCAAAAAGGACCAAAATGTGAAGATTTGAACTAGGGCACCGACGGCGAGCCCAACGGTGAGAATTTCCTGAGACTCTATATTAAATAATTTAGATGGCCGGTCGACGGCGCCCTCGAGGCCGCCAATGGCGAGATTGGCAGGGGTTTCAGTTATGTCCAAAGGTGCATTGAATGTGGACAATTTTTGGAGGGATGCTTAGGCAACTCTTGGGAAAAATCATCCACATCATTAAAAGAAGCGAAAGGCCGAAAATAACAAAAGGAGTGGCTCAAGAGTTTGAGGAGTTGGAAGGTTAGAACAGTGTCTAATAGCCCTGGTAGTGTGTAGAGAGTCTAATTGTGAGGAATTCTTTGAGAGATTGTAAGAGTGCAGGGAAAGTGAGAGATTTCTTCCTCCTTGCCGCTTCGAAGAGGAATTCTATGTGCTGTGAAGAAAGGAGAAGAAAG
>NW_018164594.1:1212746-1215216 GCF_001263595.1 Phalaenopsis equestris | reverse complement strand
GAATATTTTCAGAGGAACTTCGAGGAGTTTTCTTAGGGAGAAATTAGAGATAAGTGTTATTTACTTGTTGTGGTTTGTATGACTTTGCTTTTATATATGAATTTCATGTTTTGTTGTGTCTTTCCCATGAGTTCTGAGTAGTTTTCTCTGTCTTTCTCCTTGTCTTAAGATTTGTGAAATGTGTGAAATGGTGAATTGAATTGGTTGAGCCATGAAAATGTTAAAGAAGTTGTGATGATCTTTTCACTTCGATCTTAATTTACTTTCAATCTGGCCAATTGATTTGTTAAAATATGTTGATTTTTACAACTAAAGTGAAGATTACATCCAAGATTCAGGGAGGTCAATTCCCTTGGAAGTTGGATTTAAATAAATAGGGAAATAAAATTATCGGGTGTAGAATTGAAGATTTTAGAGTGACTGACTAAAATCCTCAATTCGGTCATATCATTTGGGTGCTGAAGTGTAGATATTAGCCCTCAAGCGAGAGGAATGTGGGAGCTCTGAAGTGAGAGCCGGTATCCTCCCAGCCTAGCCACAGATTCATTAAACAAGCGTAGGATTAGAAAATGTTCTTTATGCCTGGACCAAAGGGTAAAGAATAGGTATACTCCTATTAGACATAATGCTCCTATTTGACATAATACAATTTGAACTGATTCCATTTATCCATTCACTATAATTTCTTGACAAGGAGAAGGATGCTTCCTTATATATTGAATACCACATTAAAAATTTTATTAGTATAATTACTTATTTAAGAGTTATTAAAATTACATATTTAGTTCAGTTGCCTATTAGTGACAGATAAGCAATTTGAATTATATTGTTGTGATTAAGTATTGATTATCTAAAATCTTAGTTCGTAGTTCTAATATTACTCCCTGTGGGATCGATTTGTAGGACTCCATTAGAGCCCTATATTGCTTGAGCAATACGTATACTTGCGTTGATAAGTGTGACTTTACCATTTTTGAATATTTTATATATACATCTTTATCGAATCTATAACCGTTGTTAAGCTTTGGGTGCCGTTGCTGAGGAATTAAATCTTTTAGCAGCAGTATTAAATACTTATGTTTTTAAGCATATATAAAGTCGCTGTCAGTGGCAAATATGTGACAAATATGCAAATTGAACTATATTGTTGTGATTAAGTATTTATTTTTTAAATCTTAGTACGTATACTTGCGTTGATAAGTGTGAATTTGTAATTATTGAATATTGATATCCAGGACTCCATTGGAGCTCTGTATTACTTGGGCGATACGTATACTTGCATTGATAAGTGTGACTTTGCAATTATTAAAATTTTATACACATTTTTATCAAATCTATAACTGTTGTCAAGATTTTGGCGCCGTTGCCGGGGACTTAAATCTTTTAGCAATAGTATCAAATTCTTGTATTTTTAAGCATTCATAATGTCGCTGTCAAGTTTTTGGCACCGTTGCCGGGGACTTAAATCTTCTAACTAATACATAGAAAATTATCCTCAATGTCCCCGAGTAATTAAGGAAAATTCATTTGGACAATTTATTGAGCATAATTATTTTGAAACTAATCATGAGATATACAATTCTTATTCCAATTATTACAACACAGGTTGGGAAAATTATTTAAAATATAACTAAAATATTAATTTTGGAGGAGAAAACTTATTTTGGGAAGATAATTAATTTAATCAGACATGTAATTGGAATAGTCAGGGTGATTTTAATAGTGAACTCTCGTTTCCTCATAATTTTAACTTCAACCCACATTATAAGGAGAAGAAATTACCGTTATAAGAGGTTGTTAATCAAATGCAAAGTCAGCTGGAAAGTCAAGGGGCCATAATAAGGAATATAGAAAACTAGCTTTGGTAGATTATTAATGCAATTAATAGTTACTGATGCCTGGATACTGCTAATATGCAAAGTACAACAATAATTCAGATTATATGTCACTTTTATTTCCTTACTTTGCAACAATACTAAAAACTTGATCTTGAAAACAAATACGAATTTAACTTTTAATTTATATATATTGGGATACTACGCAAGTATACATATCGTTATCAAGTAATATAGAACTTTTTGATTAAGACCTGAATATCGAACACACATGGAATTTATACAATATGCACTTTTAGAAAACATTCTGTTTTTAAAAAAACAATTACTTAAACTGAATATATTTTTCAGTAATAAAAATTCAAATATTTTTGGTTTTTTTTATATTTTGACAAAACAGTAACAACTTAAAAGATAATTAGAGTTTTATAGATGAAAAGCACTTAATAAGAAAAAATATATTTCTTCTTATCATGAATTAGTAATAAGTATAGGAATTCTGTTATGGAAGTATGCAAATTGTGTTGTGCCAAATAGAAGCAGTAATATTCTTTACCCTTACTAGAGTTGCTATGAAGAACATTGGCTAATTTAAAGTTTGAATTGTTCTTAAGACCGGGTAAGGAGGGAAGATA
>NW_018164594.1:1212435-1212719 GCF_001263595.1 Phalaenopsis equestris | reverse complement strand
GGGGCTTTAACCTGTCACTTTAAAGTCCTCTAACTCTATACCCTTCAATGAATATTTCTCTCATTAGTTGCACTCAATCATATGAACTACATTCTCATTCATACAACCACATGTGATTATTTCCAATTGTTGACCGAGATAATACCAGCCTAGTTCTTACATGTTCTCACAACAAATTTTAACATCTGGATTGACTAAATCAAGAAATAAATGAAGTGCATGGATTTAAATCATCACAACTTATTCCAACATTAAAGATCAATACTCTCCACAATTTCCATCCA
>NW_018164594.1:1210708-1212328 GCF_001263595.1 Phalaenopsis equestris | reverse complement strand
ATTGTCAAACCAACAACAAGTCTCAATTAAAACCAAAAGTAGTCTCAAAGCAAAAAGATAAAAACTTATCTCAAGTTCTCCACCAAACTCTTGAAGTTCCTTTGAATTTCTTCTCTTTACAATCACTCAAAATAAACTAACAAAAAGGATAAAATAAAAGTAAAAGTGTTGCCTGAAAATCTCTCCAATTAACTCCCCAATTTGATGAACTTTCAAAACTTTCCAAGTATTTTCAGGACTCTTTTCAAAGTCCTCTCTTCTTTCTCTTATAGTTTTTCAAGAGGTTCCTTGGAAACTCTTCAAAATATGTCCCAATTCGATGTATTTCCCAAAGAGATGCATCCCTTCGTGTTAATTTTCATCCATGGTGGTTATGACCACCTATTAAAGCCAATGGGTGCCTAAAAAACCTCTTCAAAATTCACAGAAACCGACTTTACTTGTCTCGTAACTGCCACTGACGCTTAAGCACAAGACCTCTAGCGCTTAGGCGCAGCCTTCTCTGTTTAACCGGCGCTTAAGCGCAGGATCTGACGCTGAGGCGCCAAAACTCATTTGCACATTTTTCACATTTTTGCTCCAAATTTAATCCTTTTTCACTCCTTTAAGCACTTTTCACCTTTTTATTTTTATCTACAAGAAAAACATAAAAATACCTTTCATTAAATTGCAATATCTCAAAAATAGGTATAAAAATGTGTCTAAAAATACTATATATTTTAGGTGTATCAAAATTCCCCAAACTTAAAATGTTACTTGTCCTCAAGTGACACTTCAATCTTTAAATACTACATATGTATGATATGTATATGAGTTTCTTTAGGAGTTACTAAAATTTAGATTTAGAAATATATCAGTTTAATTTAGAAAAAAATATTTAGTAAATGAGATCAACTTAAAGTTTTGAAATTCTTAAAGTTAAGAACTTAAAGTTAAGAAAGATGAATCTAATTCAGAAATGTATTGTAGATTTTCTGAAATTTTAAATTTAGTTCTTTATTACCTCCACTTAAAAATTTTCATTAAAAAAAATTTTACTTACTATATTATATCTATAAGCTTAAGAGTTTCTCAAGTCTTATACTTTAAAAAGATCAAATGTAGAACCAATTTTTTATTAGGCACTAATCCTTAAGCTTCACCTTCCTAATTTTTTTCCTCTTTTTATTTTTCTTTTTCTTTTCTTTCTTTTCTTTCTCTTTTTTTTCAGGCAAGGATTACTATATCTAGATAGGCATTTAATGATTTTGAATTCTACTTCCCTTTCGCTAAAACAAAGTCTTGATATAAGTCTTTTACTTATAAATATAATTATAGTTTTGAAAATTATTCTAATAAAAGAAATTTAACTATTAAAAATAAAAGTCTAAATTATCTAAATTTTTCAAAAATACAATTTTTCTTATTAAAGATAGTTACTTGTATTAATCATTTTCTCATCTAAAAACTTTTTAACTTAAAGTTTTTCTTCATTATTAAAAATTTTAACTAAATTTTCTTACTCATTTCTAAAATCAAATTTTACTTCCCTAATATAACTTCATATACATAATCAATTTTTTTTCTTTTCAAATCAAATTCACTTGTAGTTTATTTGAGAACAAATAAAATTAAAGTTTT
>NW_018164594.1:1206670-1210657 GCF_001263595.1 Phalaenopsis equestris | reverse complement strand
AGTTTAGCATCAGATATATATAAGCAGGAATGAAAATTTAAAAATAACATACTAACATGAATTTTAAACCTTAATGATACAAGTATAAAACTAAAAATAGGAGTAAACTTAATTTTTGAACAAATTTTCTATATTTTCATTTTACTTTAACATGTAGAGATTCTATAGACTTCTAAACATTGGGTATAAACATAAAAGCAAACATACACACTACTGGCATCACAATCTTAACATAAAGACAAACTTGTAAATATGATAAAAGAAAAATAAAGGGTAGCAGTTTCTGAATTTCAAGTTTAAGCTCTAAGCTAGCAAGATTTTCTACTTTATAACAGATATGAAATTAAATTAAGTTCTAAACTAACTAATTCACAGTACTAAACACAAAACAATAGTTACTACCCTAAAATTTAAAAATAAAATGCTAAATATCACAAATGTCATAATAACAATAAAACATAAAAGTCCAAAACACAACATAGTCCAAAACATCACACAAATACAACTGTACCTAGTACCACATCACATAGTCCATAACAAAAACAAACATAAAAATGTCTCAATCCTACTCCTCATCCTCAGAATCATCGCTATACCACTTTTCTGTAGGCTCATAATCAGGATATTGAGGATATGGAGGAAATTGCACTCCTGGGTCACCTCTAATCAGGCTCTCGAAAGATGAGTGGAATTTATCTACATAATCTCTCTTCATTATATTATAACTATTAGTATGATCTACAAAACACTCTAAATTTTGTACCTTATCAGCGCTAAAATTGATATTATCCATCATCTTCAGCAATAGTTGATCTTGTGTCTCAATAGACTCACCTCTAGATGTAGAAGCACGTGAAGTAGATGATTTAGATGAAAAAGCAGCAGAGGAAGATGCAACAGACGTTTCCATTCCATAGCTCCTGAAAAATCCTCCTCTCCAGCAAAAAATTGAATGCTCATAATAAGTCTTCTAATAAGTCTTCACATTCAACATTCACTTTAGTGATGGGCTTTAGAGGTAATAATACTTCCTCCCAACTATTATATTTAACTCCAAAATGATCACACAAAGAAAAGATCAAGGAAGCAAATCCCAGACTTGCAGTTGTAACAGCTGTAGTAGAACTGATGATAGTCTGACATATCAAAGCTCCAATTTTGATGAGATTTCCCTCTTGAATATAATAGTTCAACGTTGCTCTTTCTCTGGTCACTTCACTGAGATGATTGGTCGGAAGCAGACGAGCAGAAATGAAAAAGTGCTAGGCCTTTGAAGGTGCAAATAGCTTTGAAGTTGGGAAATTTACTCACCTTTCATTAGTTATCTTCCAAAGTCCTCTCTCAATATTCAAGTATGAAATAATCTCGTCTAACTCCGCTTTAGTAGGATTATAATTTGCATAAAAACATAAAGTATCCGGTGGAAAATGGTAAAACAAGTTGATTACCTCTGGCGAAAAAGGTACCAACTTTCCTCGAACCATAACTCGATTGTCTTCAAATTCAGGGAGATTTGCATAGAACTCCCTCACAACAGATATCACTGCGACAATAGAGAAACAACATAATTGTTCCCACTGTTGACAAATAATTAAATCTTCCACGTCTCCACCCGAATTTCTGAAACATTGCTCCTGAATCAGTTTGTGTGATTGCAACGCATCACTATATCGATCTTGGGCCTTCAAACTAACAAATTTGCTCGAATCAAACGGGCTTTTTCCTTTACTCCTCTTCATTCTTGGTGTCATTCTACAAATTTTACAAATTCCAAAAATAACTTCAAAAATCAAGTCTAAATCACCAAACTAAACTTCCGAAAGCACAAACTAAACTTCCTAAGCAGTTTCCATAGATTTTTCCTCATTTTTCACCATGAATAGTGAATTTTCAAATTTCTCCAAATATGCTCAAAATACATGGTGAAAATCCAAAATTTGAAATCAAAATACATGGTGAAAATCCAAAATTTTTGCATAGAAGTAAAGCTCTTACCTCAAGGAACTCAAATCTAGCAAATTTTACTTGATTCCACCAAGAAATCTGCACATTTTTTTGTATAATAGGTCTTTTCCAGTAGCTTTTTTATATATCTATGGACAAAGATGAATGGCAGAGATGACGGAAGGCGTTAAAAATTATGTTTTCAAACCAAAATTTCACTTTTAATTGTTCGTGAACCGGTTTTTGTGACCGACACTTAAGCGCGTGTAAGTGGCGCTTGGGTACCTGCCTCTCAAGTTAGCTAGCACTTAAGAGTAAGATGTGGCGCTTAGGGATTATTTTCAAAATCTTCAAATTTAAGTAAAATGCATTATTTGCCTAAGTAAACCACCCCTAAATGGTCTCATAGCACTTAATTGACAATTTTCAACTTCCTATAACTCCCCTCTCTCTCTCAAAATTCTTCTTAACAACTATTTCAATTTGAGGCTAAAACAACACAAAATTTTCACAAAAACAAACTTATATTAATTCACAAACAAGTACAAATACTATTGACACTTAATTCTCACTCCAAATAGTCTCGGATGAGAAAACTTTCCTAAGTACAAAACACTTAACACACATTCACTTAAACACAAAAGTAACATAAACACTAACACATGTCTTAACACTAAAAACACTTAAAGACAACGACTTTAATCACACAAAAACAAACATAGAACTTAATTCCATTCTTCATTAGAAGGAATAAATTTAGGTCTTTCATTAGTCTCTCCTGGGGCAACTGGAATGTAAAGTTGATAAAACAGATGGTGGTGACGTGCTCTGATGCAACCTTCTTCAATCCACTTTTGCTTAAGAAACATCTCCTTATTCGCTTCCTCTATATAACTAGTGTGACTAAATTGCATTTTCAATTGCCATCCAATATACTCTAGATGTGCATGAATTTTCAATACCTTAGTCTCCAGTACAGACACCGTATTTTCAATTTTGTTGATTTTCTTTAGTATCCCTTAAATACTAACGGCTAAGAAACTGTTATACATCTCTTGTGCACTTTGACTAATGAATTTCTTCCTCATGGTCTCTTCCTTCTTCTTCAAATTCATCTCCCATGAAGACATCATCTTCAAATCTCTCTCTCTTTTAGACTTTAGGGCTAGAAATGATCTGGGGTGAAATTCCTTCACTAAACCCTTCTATTTATAGGCCTAAATTCTTCCAATAACTCCTAGACACGTTTAGAAACAGTTAAGACACATTTTTGCAAACTTCTAGGCAGTTTTTACTTCTAGAATATTAATTTTGCACATGTTTTTAAACTGTCGCGATTAAGTGTCGGATTTGGCGCTTAAGCGCCAGTGCACATTTTTGCACAAGTCAACTTAACATCCAAATTCTCATTTTAACATGTCCAAATCAGTAATATAAGTTTTAAAATCAATACTAACACATAATAGTCTAAAAAGTACTACCCCAATTTTCTTAATCACACGTAAAACAACAATAAAAAAAAACACACTGATACATATGGGTTGCCTCCCACAAAGTGCTTGGTTTTACGTCGTCAGCCCAACGTAACCACTGATTTCTCTGGTTGAACCAACATCATTCCATCATTAAACTTCTGCTGATCTTCTATATAATAAGGTTTCAGACTATGTCCATTCACTCTTAGATTTATGATCTTTAATATCCACATTTCTATAAGGATAAACTTTCATTACAATAAATGGGCCCATCCACCTAGATTTAAGTTTTCCTGGAAATAATCTTAACCTTGAATTATATAGTAAAATTTGTTGCCCTGGTTGAAAATTTTTAGTAAGAATCTTTCGATCCTGCCACATCTTCATCTTTTCTTTATAAATTTTAGCACTTTCATAAGATTCATTCCTTATCTCTTCAAGCTCATTTAATTGTAATAATCTTTTCTCACCAGCATCTTTCAAATTATAATTGAACTCTTTAATTGCCCAATATGCTATATGCTCAAGTTCAACTGGTAAGTGACAAGCTTTCCTAAATATTAGCCTA
>NW_018164594.1:1204917-1206467 GCF_001263595.1 Phalaenopsis equestris | reverse complement strand
CTTTAATAACCTCTCCATTATTGCATTTATTAAATGACTTTCTCATCAGTAATGATAACTCTTGGCATCCCAAATCTACAAAATATATTCATTTTCAAAAATTTTGCAATACTTTGAGCATCACATCGAGGTAAAGCAACAACTTCTATCCATTTGGGTACATAATCTACTGCTAACAGAATATATAACTTTCCGAAAGATCGTATAAATTGTCCCATGAAATCTAATCTCCAAACATCAAATATTTCAACTTCTAGCATATAATTGAGGGGCATCTCATTTCTTCTCAAAATATTGCCTAGTCTTTGACATCCATCATAAGTTTTAATATAAGCATTAACATCTCTAAAAATTTTAGGCCAATAAAATTCAGATTGTAAAATTTTGTATTTTGTTTTATCAACACCAAAATGTCCCCAAAAATTAGAATTATGACATTTTTGGATAATCTCATAAGTTTCTTCTAATGGTACACTGTCGACACTATTTTTGGTTGGAGGAGTTGCCCGTAAGAAGTTATCGGTCACCGAAATCAAAATCCTGTCACCTGCTTCGGAAGGACGTTTTAATTTACATATATATTTAGTTTAAAAAAAATTAAATTAAAATGACCTCATATTTTTCATAGTTTAAATGAAAAACACTGTACCTCAAATCTTATATCTATCCCGAAGGATAAACACAAGACTTGAGGATGAGACTCGATCAAATAAACTAAGGAATATATGAAGTCCTTTTGGTCTGTGAAACCTTTATATTTGTCAACAAGTTCTCCTATTTAATATAAAGAATTAAATAGGGTTTATATTAAGCTGGGTTCGGACATGCTCCTATAACCCTATAGTTAATCACATCTTAAATGACCAAAGTCACCTAAGAAGACTCTCGATAAAAATCAGGAAATATTATCTTCAAGGAGTTTCAAAGGTTAGGACTTTTCAATGAGATCGGACGTAGGGTGTGAAAGGGGATTGGTTCAAATCTGGAACATTTTGTTGTAGAGTCCAAAGGAGGAAGAACTAGGGGATGTCATGGATTCAGAGGAGAACCACGGTGACTTCCCAAGATATCCTAATGTTTGGCTTCATTTTTGAGGAGAAATATTTAGGTGTTTCATCCTGTCAATTTTATTAGTTAGGGCTTACATTTGTGTGAAACGATCACGCATATAACCTGGAAGATGTGAGGATTTAGGTCGTGACGAACGACGACCTCGAAATCCTAAGGCGCGTTAGGGCTTATATTGTATAGCAGAGCTATGCAAAGTCCTAAAGATAAGGTGAGGATTTACGTTGCATAAGCAAGCAACCTCAAAGTCCTATGGCTTTGTTGTTTATATCTAAGGAAGAAAGATTGGTTTAGCTAAGAATGACAAGTTTTGTTGTTGAAGATGGTCGTGCTGCCCACCATGCTAGCACCAAGCTCCTTGCCGCGACGAGTTTGAGTTTTCTAGTGTGTCAAGTTATGATGTCAAATCAGGTGGCCCTATGGTTGAAGTTCTTTAAATTTTATGGGGGCATATTAAAGTTGATTAGAGCGACACGGGTTAG
>NW_018164594.1:1204557-1204907 GCF_001263595.1 Phalaenopsis equestris | reverse complement strand
TTCCCTCATTCCGGCACCACTATTTTCTATTGTATTCACTGAGTCTAAATGAATTTACTAAACTCAACTTAATAAGTTCCATAATTTTATTTAGACTGTGGGAAGTTAGCAACTGTAGGTTACCTCCTCCGAGGGATTCCCGATCATCCGATAGAGATGTCTTAATTTAGTTGGAGTTCTAGTTTTGTGTGATATTTGTGATTAAATTTTGAGTTGTTTTATATTTTGAATATTGTGGGGGTGAATTTTATCTTGGTTGATTTTAGTTTTAGTTTTGGTTTTGGTTTTGTGGCTATCTTGATAGTTTTAGTTTTCATGCAGGGTGACATCGTTGTTTAGCATGCAAGTTT
>NW_018164594.1:1201643-1204536 GCF_001263595.1 Phalaenopsis equestris | reverse complement strand
GATGATTTTGTCAAGCGAAACATATTAAGCATAGTAGATCTTCAAGATATTCGAGTTATCCAACAGATCTAGAGAAAGAAGTAGGTCCGTGCTACTCTCTCGCTGCCTGGTGGAAAATCCCGAGTTCTTTTAAACTTATTATGTTGCTTAATAATTCATCCTATAAAACACTCTAATGCTCAATGAACATTGATGTCTCAATTATCCCTAAGAGTAAGTTAATTATCATCTATAATTTAATTTTGAAAATTATGTGAGTGAAGACTCTTAAAGAGACAAGTTAGTGTCATTGGAACACTTAAACAAATTTTGGTTATAATTGGGCTTGTAGTGTTTGAAAGGCGTTTTAATTTTAAATGATGTTTACTTTTCTAATCCTTATTTAAACGAAACTTGATTTAGCTTAAGTCATTACTAAGCCCTTAAGACCTAGGTGAGCATCTTAATTAGTTTTCAAAAGATTAAGCATTAGGTGGTCATAATTCCTGATTTGAATTTTATTTGAAAATCCAAATAGGGGTATTAAATTGATTAGTTATTGACTTCAAAAGTCATACCCCTAAGCCTTAGGTTCATTTTATTTTAATAAACTTTCAAATTTTAATAATTTAGAAATTTATTAACTTATCTTTTCAATTGGGAAAGTGAGGTTGGTTTCTACCAATTAGCCCCTTATGTTTCAAACATCCAAATTGAGATTAGAGGTTACCCATTTCGCTCTTTAAATTAAGCTTAAATGTTAATTAAGGCTAAATTTCCAAAAATACATATTTGCCCTTAAGGCTCTAACATTTCATAAGGCTAAATTTCCAAAAATACATATTTTCCCTTAAGGCTCTAACACTTCATAATTTGTCAAATTCAATTGAAATGACTTTGAAATTTTTATCCTTCCTCATTCATGGGTCAATTAAGACATCAGGGGAGAAAATGTGATTTTTCAACATATTTGCCCTTAAGGCTCTAACACTTCATAATTTGTCAAATTTAATTCAAATGACTTTGAAATTTTTATCTTTCCTCGTTCATGGGTCAATTAAGACATCAGAGGAGAAAATGTGATTTTTTAAGATTTAATTTAATTTACATAATTATTTTCATGCAAAAAATATGATTTTCCACACAAAATTCTTAACTTGATCAACGTCAATCCTTAAAATTTCTCCTAAAGTTAGAGAACTCAGAAGAGAAGATTTTATATTTTTTTGAATTTTATTTGATTTATTGGCATTATTTTTAGTGAAAATTGATTTATTGGAGTTATTCTTAGTGAAAACCCATGTCAGCCTTTAAAAATTACTTTTAAGCTTTGAAATTCAGTTTCTTTATTTAGAAAATCAGGAAAAATATCCTAATTGTTCCTAAGTGTTTAGGAAGCAATTTAGAACATTTTCATGAATTTTATTATTTTTGTGATTTTTAGGGATTTTTAATTATTTAAATATTTTTATTAATTTTTAATTATTTAAATATTTAGAATAGGCCAAAATATCAAGTTTTTAATTTAAATGTCATTTTATTTTTAGAAAATACCCCTGATCAAAGAGAACTAAAAAAAAAGTGTTATAATTTTTCAAGTTATATTTTGATTTTTAAAAATCATTTTAGTGCCAATAATGTTAATTAACTTGAAAAATTAATTTAAGTTATCAAATAAACTTAAAATGCTTTGAAATTTTTATGGTGAGTTCTCTAGATCCTAAAAAATAGTGGAGATAAAAAATCAAGTCATTTTGTTGTTGGTATTTTTCAAATTTAATTATCTTAGTGATTTAGGGTTTGTAAAGATTAGGTGTATTTTGAATGACTTGACTTATGAGAAATTTTCCCAAGGGTTCTCTAGTCATCATAAAACTTCCAAAATTTTATTAGATTTTTCTAAGCAACATGCTAATTTCTATGATTATTTTAAGCAAATAATGCATATAAACTTGAAAAATATAATTCTCTGTCTATGGACCTTCTTTGACTTTGTAAAAATCAGGGAATGTTCCCTAAGACAAATATAACAACATGCTAAAATTTCAAGCCATAATGAAATGCATAAATGCATGGAGTAAATGCATGGAGAATCAAGAGATTCAAATCAATATTTGATTTATTAAAAATAAAATATGCATCACATGGACTTAAAATCATTTTCACATTGTTCTCCTTTGTTCACTAAGTAAGAAAGTATTTTTATTTTATTTTTGTGATTTTTCTACACCAAGATATAGATTTTTTAAGTTAGGGGTCATTTTCTGAATTAATTAAATCTCTATTTATCTATTTAAATGCGCGGTGCCACCTCAACCTACGACGGCTCCGAAGCTCCACGCGACGTGCTCCCATTTGACGTCGCCGTTCACCTCAACGCTGAATTGGCCCACGACTTATGTTCTGAAGTGCTGTTCGGCTTGATCTCGACCGTCCATCTGATACACGCACGATCGGACGGCTCCTCGTCATTGTTCCCGATAGCCTAGCCCGAGAATCGTCCATCTTCTAGCTTTAAGATCTCTCTCATTTCTTAACCAAATTGAGTGAATTTTTTTTTAAAATGCTCTTCTAGACTAGAGGACCATATCCATACGATTATAATGCCACAAAATCAACTTAAAACAATTGAAGAGTTCAAATAGGCTCGGGAATAAGAGAAGTTTTATACCTTGGCTCTGAGAAGTGAAGCTTCAATCAGAGGGTCTTGGCACGTTTTTTGGGATCCAAGGAGGCTAGAGAATCAGCCTCTGGTCATGGTGTAAGGCCTGGGTATGATTTTGATCAAGACCGATTTTGGGTGTTGGTCTAGAGCTATTGTAGAGGCTAGTTCAGAGGGTAATTTGATGGGGCTTTGTCTTCTCTTGTTGTTGTGAAGGTGTGGGCACAAGAAATTGAAGTTTGGTGGAGTTTT
>NW_018164594.1:1199809-1200447 GCF_001263595.1 Phalaenopsis equestris | reverse complement strand
TTTTGGTCATATTGAAGGTGAATTTGAGTTTGGGATTGAAATTTGGGGAGATTGGGATCAAATTGATGGACATTTGGAGTGATTTGGGGAAAATATGGGTCTTTAAAGGGTAATTTGGGGTTTTGATCAAAGATGGTTAAATTGGCCAGATTAGGTCATGTGATAGTTGAGAAAAATAAAATTGGGAATATTTGATAGTTTTTTGGGATTTTTGGAATTTTTGGAATTTTTCGGTAAGGAGGGGGTATTTTGGTAATTTGGCCAATTTTGGTGATTTTGGGTAGTTTGGGTGTTTTTAAGGTGTTCAAAATGATTTTTGAGTCAAGTTGGGTATTTTGGCTAGATTTGGAAATTTTGGCCAAATTTGGGGTCCCAAAGGTATCTAGGTAATTTGGGGAAATTTAGGGGCAAAAGGCTAGGTTGGGTGTCTTGGTAAGCCATAGACCAATGGAAACCCCATTTTGGGTCCTCTATATAGTGATCTTAGTCAAACCCTAGCCCAAGGCTAATGGGTTTAGGAGACCACCTACATGAGTCTCCCAAAAGTATCAAGGGATCAAAGCCTAGAAGTTTAAGTTTAGGATAGTGAGTGATTGTGAGTGCAAGTGATTGCAAGTGAGTGTCTTAGCCCTAGACCA
>NW_018164594.1:1195233-1198598 GCF_001263595.1 Phalaenopsis equestris | reverse complement strand
GATAAATGTTCTAGACATGAGTCAAATGAAGTTCCAAACACTGAAAAGTCATTCATAAAGACTTCAATCCCTTTTTCAATTAAATAAAAAAAATTACCATCATACATCTTTGAAATGTAACAGGGGCATTACATAAACCAAAGGGCATTCTTCTAAAAGCAAAAGTACCATAAGGATTGGTAAACATTGTTTTCTCTTGATCCTCAGGAGATATTTAAATTTATTGATAACCAGTATATCCATCCAGAAAATAAAAGTATTTATGCCCAGCTAGTCTATCCAGCATCTGATTTAGAAATGGTAGTGGAAAATGATCTTTCCTAGTGGTAAGATTTAATTTTTTATAATCAATGCATATTCACCACCCTGTAACTTATCTAGTAGATATTAACTCATTATGTTCATTTACAGTTACAGTTACTCTTCTTTTCTTAGGAACGCAATGAATTGGACTAACCCATGCACTCTCTGAAATAGGGTAGATAATTCCAGCATCTAACCACTTTAAAATTTCCTTCTTAACAAATTCTTTCATAACAGGATTCAGTCTCCTTCGCGGATTAGCTCTGGGTTTGCAATTCTCTTCCATATGAATTTTATGCATATAAATTGAAGGGCTGACTCCTTTAATACAAGCAATTGTCCATCCAAAGGCTTTCTTAAAATTTTTTACAATTTTCATCAACCTTTCTTCCTCTTCCATTATTAAGTTTGAGGAAATTATAATAGGTAAAGTAGAGATATCTCCTAAAAAGGCAAATTTTAAATGATCAGGGAGTAACTTCAACTCATGTTCTGGAGGTTTTTCAATAGATGAACAAAATGATTTATCTTTATCTATGATGTCCAGAATTTGAAAACTTTCTCGAATATAGTTTAAATCTTCCTTAAAAAGACCTTCACATTGATCTAAATCCTCTTCTTGCTCGTGTTCCAAATCTTTTACTTTAGAATTTTCTTCATAATTAGTTTTTGAAATGACATTCACTCAGATATTTTATAACATCTATTCTATAACATTCATGATCTTTACCTTTTGCAGGATATATCATTGATCTTCAAATGTCAAAAGTAATAGTTTGATCATTGAGGTGCATTGTTAATTCTCCTTTCTGCACATCTATCATTGCTCTTCCCATAGCTAGGAATGGTCTCCCCAAAATGAAAGGTATCTCAATATCTTCCTCCATTTCTAGCACAATAAAATCAATAGGAAAGATAAATTGATCAACTTTCATTAAGACATGTTCTATAGTTCCTTTAGAGTAAGTTATTGAACGATTTGCTAACTCCAGAGTTACAGTAGTAGTGGTTATTTCTCCTAATCCAAATCTCTTAAATATTGATCGTGGAGTAAGGTTAATGCTTGCACCTAAATCACATAAAGCTTTCCCATAAAATTTGTTTCCTATTGCAGATGGAATTATAAAACTACCAGGATCTTTAAGCTTTTCAAGAAGCTTCTTCTAAAATATAGCACTACACTCCTCATTAAGTGCAACAATTTCATTACCTTCAAACTTTCTTTTTCTTTTAATAATATCCTTCATAAACTTTACATATATTGGCATTTGTTCTAAGGTTTCAGCAAATGGAATATTAATGGTAAGCTTCTATAAAATCTCCAAAAAATTTAAAAATTGCTTATCCAACTTCTATTAATGAAGTCTCTGAGGAAAAAGAGGTAGTGGTTTTTCTGAGCTATATATTACTTTTGAAATCTAGAGGATAAGTAGATCTATAGTTATTATTCCCTTGCTTGGTCCAGTTTCCCAATGTGTTTCCTTTGTTATTCCCCAATTGCTGATTATTACCACCCGAATTGTTATTCCAGTTAAAGTTGGGATGGTTCTTCCAACTTGGTTTATACGAATTGGAATATGGGTTATTTTTCTTATAAGTTTCTAATGATGCTTGAAAATCTACTATTTGACCTAATGAATTCTCTTCAATCCTTGAAATTAGTCGAGAAAAATTCATTCCAAATTGGTCTAACTTCCTTGAAATTGCAGCAACTTGATTTGATAACATGGTAAATGCATTAGTTTCATGAATATTGGCTACTTTCTTAGGATTTACCCTCTCAGAAGGCCATTGAAAATTATTGGTAGTCATTTCTTCAATTAAAGCATAGGCATCATGAAATGGTTTTGACATCAATGAACCACGAGCAGTGGCATCGATAATTGATCTAAGAGATCCAACTAATCCATTATAAAAAGTTTAGATTATTAACTAATCTGATATAGCATGGTATGGATAATTTCTTAAGAGTTCTTTAAATCTTTCCCATGCTTCATAAATAGATCCCTCTTCAAACTAATTAAAAGATGTAATATCATTTCTAAGCTTCACAGTTTTTTATGGTAGAAAATATTTAGCAAGAGCAAGGAATTTTTATGCTAAATCACCCCAAGTAAATTACTCCAAGTTCTGATAGATCTAGGTGCTAATGAATTCAATCACACCTTAGCTTTATCCCTCGGTGAGAAAGGAAATAACCTAAGTCTTATGACATCGTCTGATACACCATCATATTTAAATGTAGCGCACAATTCTAGAAAATTGGCAAGATGTAAATTTGGATCTTCAGTTGGTGATCACCCAAACTGATTAGATTATTTCTGATTATTTGATATCATTTGGATAATAGTAGGTTTAAGCTCAAATGAATTAGACACTACAGTAGGTTTATGAATACTACAATGAATTTCATCTACAATAGGGTTGGCATAATCTCTTAAAGGTCTAAACTCTTGATGAATTTCAGCATTTTGATTATTTTGGTCTGTCATTTCTATATTTTTTTTGGATTTTTCAAAATTTATAATTTTTTTAGTTTTTTTTATTTTTCTAATAGTTCTTGCTAATTTAGAATCGTAGGGCACTTGTCCTTCAGAACTTGAACTACGCATACACTATCATAAAATTAAATAAAATAAAATTCAAAACACTCACAGAAAATAAGATATAATAATTAAAGTTTAAATAAATTTTTCTCAAAATAGAAATTTTGCTTTCGATTCCCCGGCAACAGCGCCAAAAACTTGATCCCTAGATACTGCTAATATGCAAAGTACAACAATAATTTAGATTATATTTCACTTATATTTCCTTACTTTGCAACAAAACCAAAAACTTGATCATGAAGAAAAATAAGAATTTAACTTTTAATTTAAATATATTGGGATACTACGCAAGTATACATATTGTTATCAAGTAATATAAGACTTTTTGATTAAGACTTGAATATCGAACCCACGGGAAATTTATATAATATGCACTTTTAGAAAACTTTTTATTTTTAAAAAGATAATTATTTAAACTGAATATATTTTGCAGTAATAAAAATTCAAATATTTTTG
>NW_018164594.1:1179748-1195078 GCF_001263595.1 Phalaenopsis equestris | reverse complement strand
TGTCAAATAGGAGCAATAATATTCTTTACCCTTACTAGAGTTGCTATAAAGAACATTGGTTAATTTAAAGTTTGAATAGTTCTGAAGATTAGCTAGGCAGGGAAGATACTAGATCTTACCTCTAGAGTTCCATCAATTCCCTCCATCTGGCGGCTAAAATCTCGTATCAGAACCTAAAATAATAAACCAAGTTGGGGGCTTTAACCTGTCACTTTAAAGTCCTATAACTCTACACCCTTTAATGAATATTTCCTTATTTATTTGCACTCAATCATATGAACTACATTCTCATTCATACAACCTCATGTGATTCTTTCCAATTATTGACTGAGACAATACCATCCCGATTCTTACATGTAAACAAATTTTAACAAACAAATTTTAACATTTGGATTGGCTAAATCAAGAAGTAAATGAAATGAAATGATTTAAATCATCACAACTTCTTTCAACATTAAAGATCAATACTCTCCACAATTTTCATCAAAAACTTAATTACTTATCATTTTAAGAAGAAAGATAAAGAAAACTACTTAGAATCCATGAAGAAAATAAAATCACACTTTTGTTTAAAAGTAGAAATCATTGTCAAACCAACAACAAGTCTCAATTAAAACCAAAAGTAGTCTCAAAGCAAAAAGATAAAAACTTATCTCAAGTTCTCCACCAAACTCTTGAAGTTACTTTAAATTTCTTCTCTTTTTCTTTACAATCACTTAAAATAAACTAACAAAAAATATAAAATAAAAGTAAAAGTGGTGCCTGAAAATCTCTCCAACTAACTCCCCAATTTGATGATTTCAAAACTTTCCAATACTTTCAGGACCTCTTTCAAAGTCTCAATCTTCTTTCTTTTATAATTTTCGAAAAGGTGTTTTGGTTTCTCTTCAAAATATTCTAGATTCGATGTATTTCCTCAGGAGATGCATCCTTTTGTGATAATTTTTGTCCATGGTGGTTATGACCACCTATTAAGCCAATGGGTGTCTCAAAAACCTCTTCAAAATTCGCAGAAACAGACTTTACTCGTCTAGTAACTGCCACTGGCGCTTAAGCACAGGACCACTGACGCTTAAGGGTGGGACCTCTGGCGCTTAGGCGCGACCTTCTTTGCTTAACCGGCGCGTAAGCGCCGGATCTGGCTCTTAGACGCCAAAACTCATATGCACATTTTTCACATTTTTGCTCCAAATTTGATCTTTTTTTGCTCTTTTAAGCATTTTTCACCTTTTTATTTATATCTGCAAGAAAAACACAAAAATAACTTCCATTAAAGCACAATATCTCAAAAATATGTATAAAAATATGTCTAAAAACACAATACATTTTAGGTGTATCATTACCCCCTAGAGATTTTACCTAGTGACCCTGAGATAAACCCTAAGGAGATTAATGATGAGCAATATAAAATTATTGAACTATCATTTAGAAGAGAATTTGAGGATATGTTTCAAAAGTACTTTAAGTTGAGAGATGAGATAAGGAGATTGAAAGACCAATGAAAAAAATTCTTAAGGATTTACAAAAACCTATTTCCTCAATTAAGATAAATATAGAAAGACCATCTCCACCATTTACTCAGTACCAAGGGAAAGAATTGAAAGACAACTCTGAACAAATAAGTAACCTAGAATAATTTGATCCAAAATTTGAATTTTCTAGAGGTAATCCGATCTAAAATTCAGGAAATCTTGAAGTATCATATAAAGATCCATTTCATATAAATTTCAAGGATGATATTAATATGAAAATTGAGAAAATCACTAGAAGAATATTGGATATAGAAAGAAATATGAGGAACAATGATATGAATCAATCTGAAAAGGAAAAGCTAAAAGAAAATTTTAAATTCAAGCACTTTGTAGGAATTCCTGGATTCGAAAAAGATTGGGTGATTGATCAAGGATTACATACATGGATTTTTTATCAATTTTTAATCAGGCTGGCGATGTTAAACCAAGCGCTTTATGGGAGGCAACCCATAGTTATTGGTGTGTTTTGATTTAACGTGCTTGAAAGTTATGATTTTTCGGTGTTTTCTTTAGTGTGGATTAATCAGTTTAATTGATGATTGATGGATGTTTGTATTTTTAGTGGTTTGATTTGATCTTTATGTGTTATGAGGAAGGAGATTCCTTAACTTCTTATTATGGCTAAACTTGTTATTCTCTTTTAGTAGTTAGATTGACGAGTCCACTATGACTCAAGTCTCAACCAGACTTGAGTTTTACAAGAGACATCATGAATTCGAATAATGACAATTCCATCCCAATTTTGTTACTTCATTTCTCAGACTTTATTTTCATTTGATAGGGGTCGCGAAACTATTTGATGAGTAACATGTGGATGAAATTACACTATCCTTATAACTATTAGAGGTGCAAAATTAATGGGATATGGTGATGCCTGAGGTTGGTGCACGTGAGCCAATATATCGGGGATAATCTTATCTTTGGGATTATAATCTATAAAATCATTTAAAATGTACCTAATTTATTAATGTAGTGATTATGTTAGAAATTGGAAGTAAGTTAGTGAGATACAATGAGTTAATGGAAAAATTGACCTCATTTATCATGTGTATTTATTTTTGTGTTACAACTTTATATAGGATTGGAAGAATATTTTTATATTCCTATGTTGATACCTTCTATGCTAGTTAAAATTTTATTTAGTCAATTTCATTCTTGCATTTTTAGTTTAGATTTACTTTTTGGTACATGATTTCTATCCGGATTAAAAATTGTAGATGTTTCTGATAGGCAGGTGTGGCAGATAGAATTTTTGAACTATTTTTCTTTCTGCTTATATTTTCTAAACTAAATGCTATACATGTTAAAAATCAAGTTTATGGTTAGGAATAAAAATTAAATTTTAAAGTGAGTATACTTCCTTTTAGTTTAATATTATTGCAAGCATGTTTTAGTCTATATTTACTTTCTTCTGTAGACATTCTATCTTAATTACACATGTATATGAATTTGATAGGATGTTGTAGTAGTTAGTAGATTCAACTTTTAATTTTTCTTCCTGCTACATTTTCCTGCTACATTTTATTTCTTCCTGCTACATTTTATAGAATTAAGTGCAAAATATTTTAAATTCAAGTTTGTGAGGAGAAAATTTTTTAAAACTTAACGTTATTTGTCCTTAGTAGCATGTATTTAATTTGATATCACTTTTAAAATGACTTGCGGTATGTGGTGTTACCTTTAGGTTACTATAATTTTGATTTTAGGAATTAAAAAAAAAATAACTTAGTTGAAATCCTATGTGAAGAAACTGTTCTAGAGTTAAGATATTTTGTAGGAAACGTTTGGAAAATGATTTTGCTATTTATGATAGAAAGAAGTTGAATATTTAAAAAGCTAAGATTCTTAGATTTATACTTTTGAGAATTGAGCCTTTATTGAAACCTTTTTCAAACTAATATTTGCACTTTTAAAAAGTGAGGGAAATTTTTGAGTTTTGAATTTTAGAAAGGGGATAGTGAAATTCAAAACTATTAAAGGTCTATCCATATATAGTAATCCTCACATAAAAAGAAGAAAAAAAGAATAAGGATTAAAAAGATCTTGAAAGAAAAGAAAAAGAAAAGAAAAAAAAGGAGAAAAAGAAAAAGAAAAAAAATAAGAAAAGAAAAATAAAAGTAAAAAAGAAAGTATGGGAGGAGAAGCTTGAAGAGAAGCCTAATAAGAAATTGGTTTCACTTGAATCTTTTTAAAAAAAAAGATTAAGAAACAATCTTAAGCTTATTCTTATTTCAAAAAAGTATTTGTCAAATTGGTATAGATAAGGTGCTTAAATTTTGTTTTTAAATTTTTTATGAGTCTTTAGTTTGACAAGTTTCAATAACTTTTGAAGTAAATAGAAAATTAGAATTCCTAAATTGATTATGAGATATGCTTACACCCTAGTTCTAGGTTGATTTACTAGAATTTCTCCTAAGTTACACTATAGTATTTCTAAGATAAAGTTATAAGAAAATCTGGAAACCCACAACCTTAAATCAACAAATTTGGTTTTTAAAGTTATAGTGTTACTTGTGGACAAGTAACATTTAAGATTGGGGGTTTATGATATGCCTAAAAAATGACTACATTTTCACACAAATTTTATGCTTATTTTTAATGATATTACAATTTAAAGGAAGGTATTTTGTATATTTTTGGCTTCAGGTATAAGAAATGGACTTTTGGAGAAAAAGGAAGCAAAAATGGGCCAGAAACAATACAATTTGGAGCCAAAATGAGCAAGAAAGAAAATTCTGACCAGACACATTTTGATTTGTCTTTATATGCTTAAACTCATTTAAAATTATCACATAATTTTGAATGAAATTATACTTTAAAGAAAGGTTATTTTTATGCTTATTTTGTAGGTATATCTGTTAAGAACGAAACACAACTAAAACGGGTCGAAACGGAGCTGAAATGGAGCCAAATAGAGCAAAACGATGGAGTTGCTACAAGGTGGCAACAAAAATGGTGCCAGAGGCGCTGGATTTTAGATAAGAGGCCTCACAATGGCGCCAAAAGCCCTAGAATCCAACGAACAGGTCTCAAAGGTGCCATAATTGGCTTTAAAGGTGCCAGAGATGGTTATGGACATATTTTTTACGGTTTTTTACTATTTTGAGATGTTTTAGAAAGTTCTAAGTAAATTAAACACCACATGGAGTGGTTCAATTAATCTATACACTTGGGAAAGACTCTTGAATTAAGAGATATGTCTCTTGGATGAAGAGATTTGCCTCTTGGAATGAAAGATGTGTCTTTTGGGAAAAGAAGGAATTGTGTGTCTCTTTAAAATAGGAGGGCTGACACCTCTCATGGTATGTGTGTGTGGGTGTATACATTAGGAATAAAGAGATGAATGCTTAGAGAAAATAGAATAGGAGTAGAAATGTAGATTTCTACCTTTTGGAGAGATTGGAGAGGGGATTTTGAGAGGATCTGTAATAAATTGTACTAGCATTGCATTGATCGACGAGATACTTTGTGGGAGAGATCTTCATCTTTATTTCAATGGAAAACTTCTAAGTTGGAAAAATTCTAAGTATTATTTTTTTCATTATTATTTGATATTGTAAACACTTATCTATTGGATTTGCTTTGATGTAATGAAGTTTTCCTTTGTGTTTTCTTCATGCTTTGTGAGCAGTTTTTTTACTCTTTCTTTTTGTTTAAAAATAGTGGCATGAGAAGATTATGTCCTTATTTTCATTTTATTTTTCTTTTCTAATGAATAGGATTCATGTTTAGGATTTTTGGAAGTATGTGAGAAGAGATTTTAATCATAAATGTGGTGGTTTTTACTTGAACTTCATTTACATTACAATAAGGGTCCGTTGTACTATTAAAATTTGTTGTAATTGCATTAAGATCCGAGAGGGCGGTGTAATTTTCAACAAAGTGGAACCACGTTTGATTTCATGGACAATAGTGTAGTTCATGGGGTTGAGTGCAAATAAATAAGAAAATATACTTTGATGGACGTAGAATTGGAGATTATAGGGTGAGAGACTAAAATCCCCAATTTGGTTTACTTGTTTGGAAACTAAAGCAAGATGTTAGCCCTCAGAGAAGGGGGGAAGTGGGAGCCAGTATCCTCTCAGCCTAAACACGAAGTTATGGACCAAACTCTAGATTTGCTAATGTTCTTTATGCCTCGACAGAGGGTGAGGAACATGATTGCTCATATTTGGCACATACAATATTTAATGTATCTCATTCCTATACATTATCTAATTCACTACATAAGAATAGTAGTTTTTAACATCTCAAAATTCTCCAAACCAATTCATCCTGAAAGTGTTATTTTTAGAATTAATATTTTCCTTTAAGAATATTTATTGGATGTTTTAAACTTTTGACTTACCTTTAGGAGTACTTGTTAGAAAAATCACTTAAATTGACCTTCTAAACGAAGGACTGATAGTAGTTGACTAGAATTAACCTAATAAATTTCTAACATCTCTTCTCTGTTGGATTAATATTGTCGTTTTAAGGAAAGTCCTATATTACTTGACGTGATACGTGTACTTACGTAGAACTCATAGTGTGTGAATTATTATCTATATTTTATAACATTTCGATTTTGCTTACTAACTATTAAATATAAATTGGGTCAAGTTTTTTGTCATATTTTGGAAGCTAAATTACTGTGTAATTATGGGTCGGGTCAAGTTTTTAGCGTTGTCTCAAGAGAATTAAATTGATATAAAACACACATAAAAACAACACATACCATGGGAACATTAAGTATCAAACAGGAAAGGCTCAAGTTTTGAACATTATTATGGAATCCAAAGGAAGAGAACTAGGGGTTGTCATAGATCCAAAGGATAGCCTCAGTGACTTTCCAAGCTATCCTATGATTTGACTACAATTTTGAGGAAATATTATTAAATATTTCATCTTACCAATTTTATTATTTAGAGCTTTCATTTGCATGACCCAATCATACAAATAGCCTGAAAGATAGGATGGTTTACGTCATGGCAAACGATGACCTTAGAGCCTAAAGTAAGTTAGGGCTTAAATTGCTTAATAGGGTTGTGCAAAGAACTAAAGATAAGGGGAAGGTTTATATTGCACTAAGGAAACGATCTCAAAATCTTATGGTTTGTTATTTAATTCTGCGGAAATATTTGCTGTTGTAGATTCATTGCCCCCTTAAAGTTGTTCCTCTGTACATTCTTGTCGTACTGCCCACAGAATCTTCTCCAAACTCCTCGTTGAAGTAACAACTTTAGGCTCAAGGTTTGGAAGGTTTCACCATGTATGTTTCAATGTTTTGGTTTGTTTTTGTTCCAAGTATTTGGGTTAAAGTTGATTAGAGTGACTCCAGTTAGGATCTGACGATTCTGTCATTCTGGTACCACTATTTTCTTTTGAATTTACTTAGTCTAAACGAGTTGTTAAGCTCATTTAAACTAGCGAGATCTCGTTTGCCATCATGGGTTTTCACATCTGAGGGACTCTCGTAAATTGAAAAAGACGTGTTATGTTTTTTTATTTTTTTATATTGTTTTGAAAAGTGTTGTTTAAATTTTGAAAACATGCTTTTGTATTTTTCAGTTTTGGTATAGTTTTGCAGGTGAAGTAAATAAATATAGGTAAGAAAAATTATGTAAAGTAAATAAGTAAAATTTGCATTGCATAAAATATGAATGCGTACATGGGTCTCTGCTATCGTTGTATGATTGACATCATAAAGCATATTATATTTGCAGGAAAGTAGACAGGAGCATCCATTACTGAAAAAGTCAGAAAAAAATGAGACATAGCAAAACATGAGCGAGAAAAAGACCACCTGCTGTCACATATAGAAGATCAAGGCTAAATGCAAAACATCGGTAAAGGTGGGCGCTCAGAGCTGGACAGTGTGCTTCCTGACCTTAAGTAAGAGTCACCAACTCGATCATCTACGGAGGACAATCCTAACCTCAATCCAAGTGATTAACCATGGACCTTTATAAGTGTTCATTTTAAAATTTAGTTTTCATGCATGTAGAATTTTTTTATCATGCAAAAGAAATTTTTGTTACAAAGGGGATTTTCATTTAAAACATTTTGTAGAATGATGCAGTCCACATGTTAATTAATTTAATCAAGTTAGGACTACAAATAACCTAAGAGTATCGGAGGCAATCATCTTCTCAAGAGTCGTCAAATAGTATTATCGGTCTTCATCCTCTTCTTTTATTAAAGTTCCTTGAGGTAGGAGATACTATTCCAAAACCCACGTCGTATCCCTCCTTTTAGCACACATTAACATTATCGTCATTACCCTAGCCACCTAGACCCCAGACTTACACAAGCCCGATGATCTATATGTGGCAAAAACAAATATCTTCAGTCAATCACAAGGATTTAAGTACCTTAGAGAAGACTCAAATCCTCGGGCATTGGGTCAATAAATGTAAGATAAGTAGTGCAGGGAATTTCCATTAATTTAGGTGAATTATCTGTTCCCGGGACATAACTTGGTGAATCTCTGATAGTTTTAATGGATGATTTTCTGGAACAATGTATAATTAGTTCAACTGTACTTCAAAATATCTAAAAGGTTATAAAAGTGTTTGGGTAACAATCCTTAGCAACTGCTATAGCTCTTTGGAACGTTTTATGTTTTTCAATTAATCATCTGAAGTTAAATGGATGTCCACAAGGACAAACTCAAGTCACTAATGATGTTGGACCTACAATTAAGGTCGGGCTTGTAGTGTTTAAAGGTTTTCATTAATTTTTCATTAATTAATCATGTTCCTAATTAATCATGTTCCTCTTTTCTAATAATCTTTAAACAAGTTTAAATCAAGCCTAATTCACTACTAAGCCCTTAAATCCAATATTTAGGGTAAATTTGTAATAATCTAAATGTTAGATTAAATGAATTTAATTCTTATTGAAAGGATTATGCTTAACCTCCAATCAAGGGGGCTTCAAATGAGCAAGTTATTATCTTCCTATTCTCAAGCCCACTAACTTAGGATCATCGAATTAAATTGACTTCCAAGTCATAATAATTCAGAGAAATTACAATTTTAGCCTTATCGTGAAAAGGTGAAAAGTTATTTTCTACCTCTTAAACCCTTATATTTCAAACAACCAAAAGAGTTTATTATGTTCAAAAGGACCCATTTACCCTATTATTAATCATATAATTTAATTATTGCATCAAAATTATAAAATTACGATTTTGCCCCTGTGGCTCTCCACTTCATAACTCATCAAATACAACTCAAATGCCTTTGAATTTTTATGGTACCCCACTCATGGGTTAATTAAAATATCAGAGGAGAACTTACGATTTTATGATTATTTATTTATTTTTCAATAATTATTTTAGCTCAAAATATGGTTTTTTATTGTTATTTTATTTAATTGATCAAAGTCAAGTTTTTGTTCATGAGAAAATTATTAGAGGTTCACCTAGGTCAGAGGACCACTTGGACTAAATTTCATGATTTCTTGAATCATATTTTAAATATTATAGCTATTTATTAATTTTAGTGATTAATATACATATATATTTATATATATATATATTAATTTCAAAAATTATTTTTTACGTTTTTATTAAATCTCTCTAAGTCTAGAGAACTCGGGAAATAAACTTTTCATTTTTGTAATTTTTATTTTATTTATTATAATTATTTTAATGAAAAGTTACGGAAAATCCATTTTTAACATTTAAAAAATACATAACTAAATTAGAAAAATTAATAAAAATACTTTAATGGGTCTCAAATGACCAGGGAACAATTCGGAAAACTTTAGTGTAATTTAACATTTTTACAATTTTTAGTTACTTTTAATTATTTTTAATTTAAAATGTAGCTCAAAAAATGAACTACTTATTTTAATATCATATTTATTTTTCTTAGGTACCCCTGATCACAAGGAACTCCCAAAACCATTTTCATAATTTTTCTAATTCTATTTATTTATTATAATTATTTTATTGCAATAATCCCCTTTGACTTGAAAAATAGACTTTAATATTAAATATATTTCAAAGGGATTTTAATTTTTTACAGAGAGTTAAAATGGTCATTATTTATAGTGTGGAATAATTTTTATAATTTTTTTAATAATACTATAATTATTTAATTTTTTATGAGTTTTAATGACTTAATTAGCTATGATAATATACATAATTATTCAAACTTCTTTTACATTTGTCTAGAGTCCTCTAATCACATTAAACCTGCCAAAATAAATCTCATATTTTTCTGATTTTTATATTAATTTATATAATTATTTTAAACAAAAATAAACAAATAGACTTGAAAATTAGGGCTTTTAGAGTTAGAGGTGTTCTCTAACTTTGGAAAAATTAGAGAACATCTCTTACCACATGGAAAATAGGCCCTCTAAATATTAAGCCAAGATGATTAATATTTAATTAAATATAATTAAAATACTCTATGGAGTATTTAATTAATTAAAAATAAAATAATAGGTAAATATTTTTTATTTTTAGTTCATACTTTTCTCCTCTATTATAAGTTTATTTTTATGATTTTTCTACAACAAGTTATGCTTCAGTATTTGATTAAATAAAAAATACTCTAATTTCCTACTTATCCACACGACGACCAACTCATCCTAGGTGGCTCCAAAACTCAAAGCGGTACACTCTCATTTGATGCTGCCTTCCATGTCAGCTGCCACGCGGCCCGCGCTTTATGAACCGATCCCTCATCCGACTTCTCCTTCGTTGTTAGATCAATACACGCGCAAATGGACGACATTCGTTTATCATCCCCATCTGTTCCAAACTGAGAACCATCCACACTAAAATGTTAAGATTTTGCTAGATAATCAACCAAATCACATGAGGTTAGTTCCTACAGCTTCATCTAGTCAAGGCGAAACTATCTATACGGTTGATCAAGCATAAAATACAAATCCACTTCACACTCAATGAAGCTGAGAGCATTTTTAGGGATTTTGAATTATATCTTTGCCCAGAGGTGAGGCCTCGATTGGATTTATTCTGAAGCTTTCTTATCTGCTGGCAAACCTCCTCCAAGTGTCTATTCGAGCAGGGGTTGAAGCAGTGCAAGAGTTTGATCGAAGGGTGGTGCGGCCTTGGTCAAAGTCAGGTGTAAAGGGCTACAAAAATGGGGCTTCCAGTGGGAAATTTCATCTTTTAGTCTGAGGAAGCTCAAGGGTGGTTTAATTTAAAGCTTTGTGGAGTTTGGTAGAGTGACAAAAAATCCCCTTGATTTTAAGTTCAAAATTCTAGAGAGGCGGTGGCTATGGATGGCTGAGGACAGTGAGATTGAACTCAGGGAGAGTTGGAGAGGCTTTGGAAAGATTTTGACAGAGTCTCTCCAAGGAATTGGATGATCTCCTCATTTGGCTATGAGAGGGGTCCTATTTATAGAGGGAGCCATCGCTACCACCAAGGCAAGCCAGGAGGGTAGAGAGGAGGCTTATGTGGAGGTATAAACATTGCAAATGGCCAATAGCGTTGAGCCATGTTGACCTCACTTTTGGTTGAGGTTTATTTTTTTTTCTTTTGTAGCCTAAGGTCTAACTATAGGAATGTCCTGTTAACTATTCCTAGAAAACTAGAAAAGAAACCCTCACATTTAGAAACTCTAAACTCTGTCTTGCTCAACTTGAATTTCCACATATTGGCTTAACCTCTAGCACTTAGTAGGTGGGGCCACTATGGGGGAGCTCAAGAAGAGTCCCCATAAGACTGTTTGAGCTTAAGGTTGACCCTGGGTTTTGGTCTGGAGCTAGTTCACTCACTGCACTCACTTTCACCTATATTCACTCACAACCCTAAACCCAGATTTGTTAACTTTGATCTCTTGATCTTTTGGGAAACTCATGTAGATGGTTCCCTAGACCCATTAGTTAGACACACTGGCCCTAGGCTAGGGTTTAGCTAAGATCAGTTCATAGAGGACCCAAATGAGGATTCCATTGGTCCATAAATCATAAAAGGTGGTTGGAACCACAATTCTACCAAAATATCCAACTAGGCCTTTTTCCCAAAACATTCAAAAAATTCCAAAATTACCAAAAAAATTTCAAATTTGCCAAAATTACAAAAATACCCTCGGTAGACCAAACTTTCCCAAAACCCCCAAAATCATTTCCCAAAACCCCCAAAATCATTCCCAAAACCCCCAAAATCATTTCAAATGTGCCCAAAACAAATTTGGAGCCTTCAATTGAACCCAATTTGGCTAATTTGACCATTTTGACCAAAATTCCTCAAATTGCTTTTAAAGGCCCAATTTCTCCAAATTCACCTCACATACCCATCAAATTGGTCCCAATCCTCCCCAATTACAATTCTAAACTCAAATTCATCTTTCATATGATCAATTCAAATCCAATCCAAGCCTAATTGACCCATTCTTTGAGCTCAATTTTGATCCAAATCAAACCCCCAATTTTGACCTTATGACTTAATCTCACCTAATTGAACGAAGTGATTCACTCAATTGCCCCAATTTGAATCCTAAATTCTTCCTAACAATCCTACACATCAAATTAGACCTTCAATTGGCCTTGGTCAAGCCTCAATTTCACTCAATTTCAACCCACATTCAAAATCCCTAAATTTGGCTCAAATAGGCTATGTCTCCAAATTCCACCAACTTGAATTCCCTAACCCTAAAATTGACACACAATTTATGCTGAAACTATTTATGACATTCCTCTAAACCATTTTGAACCATCAATTTGGATTTAACCCAACCTTAGCTTAACCTAAACCCAAGTCTAACCCAACATCCCCAAATTGACCAATTGCCCAAAATCCCTCAAATTGAACATCCAAATCAATTCAAAATCACTTCAAATCTTTTCCAAACATCTTGTGAAAACCATATACACAATATTGATCAATTAATTGAGCTCAAAGTCATGGCTAGCCTAACCCAAACCCAACTTCTAGCCATTTTGACCCAAATTGAACCTCTTCACCAAAATTGACTTAGATATGCCAAAGTCACCAAAGTAATGTCACCACAGCCACTAAAATCCTCCTTTGGACCAGGCTAAACCACCCTAAATCCACCCAAGTGAGCTATGGAGCAATGGGTCCCTAAATTAAGGGATTTCGTCCCATTTTTGGGCCTTAACCAAGACATCTCTTCCATCATCAAAAACCATTGAGGGTTAATCATAATTAACCCTCTCCCTGGTTCACCTGACCACCTCCCCTACTCTTCCTGCTCTGGCTAGACACCCTACTTGCCGGAAAATACCAAAATCGTGAGCCACCACCCCTAAATCAAACCCAATTTCAACCCTAGATGCAAGCTCACCTAAATTACACTTTAGAGCTCCTCAACCTCCAGCTAAGCAACTCTTTGCACCCATCAACTAGCCTTGAGCTCCACCCTAAACCCTTCTATTTAAACCATCTTCTCCATGGTCAAAGGAGAGGAGTTTCAAATACTTGGGGAAATGATCCAGAGAAAATATAGTTGTGTAAAATTTATAAATTTGACTCCACTTTGCAACGGTGCCAAAAACTTGATGTGGTATTTTATGAATAATAATGTTAAGCACTTAAAGTTGGGTTTCTACGCAAGTATACGTATCATTATCAAGTAATATAAGACTTTCTTTTTAAGTCTCAAATAACGATCCTACGGGGAATGTTTAAATTTGAAATGATAAATTAACTAGGAAATTCACATAAATCAATCGAAATTACTGTCACTAATTTTGAATCTTTAAGATACTATCAAAGCTAAATTATTTGCTACTAGAAGAATTTAAAAGGAGGGTTTAAAATTAATAACTATTAAACTATGTTTATGTGATGAATTTTTCTAATATGAAAAACATCTTTCCCACTACAATGAGTTTTGATGAAATGAGATAAAATAAATGGTTTAGATATGTATCGTGCCAAATAGGAGCAATTTTAATTCACTACCCTAATTTAGTGTTATAGATGTTATAGAAAATCTTTAGTTAATCTTAAGTTTAGTCCCTAAATCCATGGCTAGGCTAGGAGGATACTGGCTCCCACTCCAGGGCTCCCACTTCCCTTCCCCTGAAGGCAAACTCTCGCTTTAGTTTTTAAACACTAAGATCGAATTGGGGATTTTTAGTCTGTCACCCTAGAAATCTCTAATTCTAGATCCAACAAAGTATATTTTCCTATTTATTTGCACTTAATTTCCTGAATGAAATACTCCTTCATGGACTTAACTGTGATTCTCACTCTATTGTAGAACTCATACTCTATTTCCCGAATCATATGTTTCACAACATATTTTAACAATTCAATTGGCCAGATCAAAAAGTAAATTAAGAGCAGAGTTGAAAAATGATTAAAATTTATTTTAAATTTTAATATTGGCACATCCACATTATCTCTTCATTTCATTATATCTCAAAGTAGGGAGAAAGATAAAGGAATCTACTCATACTTTATGAGAAAGATACAACAAAGCACAAATTTCATATATTAAAGAAAGTTCATACAATAATAATAAACAAACAACACTTATCTGAAACTCTTTCTTAAAGCAAATCCTTTGTAGCCTCTCTTAGAAGATATAGGAAGAAGAAACCCTCACTTCTCTTCCTCTCCAACACTTCTTAGAGAAGAATTCATACTAAACACACCACAAAAACTCAAATATATAAAAATAATAACTAACTAATGGTGTGGAATGGCGTGGAATGTAGGTGTATGTAAATGAAAACTGAAATGAGTGGAGAAATTTGAAATGATGCGATGGGGGGGAGGGTTTTCTGATCAAATTTTGGCCCTAAATAGAGCCTAGGTCTGTTCTCCAAAATGTGCATCCAAAAGCTCTTCAAAAAGCGTCCAAATTTGTCGAAGCTTCTAGAAATAGGGCTTCCACCTACACTGGCGCAGTCAGCACCAGAGGCGCGTAATTAAATCCCAAGTTTTTGTCAAATGGCGTCGTCGGCGCTGAGTAAATTTTTAACTTCTTCATTTTTGCTCCAAATTTCATCATTTTTGTTTCTTTTTTGCTCCAAGTCCTAAAAATCAACAACCTGCAATAAAACATAGAAAATACCTTCTATTAAAGTGCAATACACAAAAAATGAGTATAAAATATGGGTCTAAAAATACATATATTTTTGGTGTATCAAAATCCTTCAAACTTAAATGTTACTTGTCCTCAAGTAACTCCTTTACTACATAAAAATATGACTTATGGTAAAGATTTTAACTTCTAGATTTCCATATCTTAGTTCTTTAGATAAAATATCATCACTTAAGAAAAATTCAACATAACTCAAGTTAATACTAAAGGTATAAGAATATCTAGTGGTCAAGTCTAGGATTTTTTATTCTCTATTTTTTTCAATGAAAATAGCAAATTATTCATATTAAGACCACTTAGAATATCCATATGAAAAAGAACTTCATGAAATTTTACTAGTAAATATGCTAATACTGAAATATAAGTTTAGAAAATGTAGTCAAGCCTTCTTCTTTAAGTTAATTCAAGTGAAGCCAATTTTTAATGAGGCATCTCCTCAAGCTTCTCCTCATATCTTTTTTTTTCTCTTTTCTTTTCTTTTCTTTTTTTTTCTTTTCAGGTTGTGTTTGTGCAGTAGGATAGAAAAGTTTCAATCCTTTTTCTTTCCTTTTTTCTTTTCTTTTTTCTTTTTCTTTTCACATTCCTTTTATAAATTTATATTAGCTTTAAAGATTTTTCATAAAGTTTTAATCTTTTCTTCTTACATGAATCTCTAAGATTCTTAATAATTCAAAAATACAAATTCCTTTACTAAAAATAGAAAAACATAGTCTTATTGTATCATACCAAATAATCTTAATCTCTAAAATTAA
>NW_018164594.1:1154560-1179463 GCF_001263595.1 Phalaenopsis equestris | reverse complement strand
CTGTTGAAGGTTCTGATTTGAAACTTAACTCTGAAATATTGCAGGTGCTAATATGAAAAGCTACAAGACTTAAAATATTAAATAACACATAATACATATAAAAAAAATTTGCTGAGAAAGAGTTAACTACAAATACATCCAACAAAGTACTAAAAACTAATAACTTCCAGCAATATTACAAATCTAAAGTTCACAAGAGAGCATACAACAAAAATGAAAGTATCACATTCTACAAACAGATAGTCTCAACAATAAAGTACAATTAAACATAAAAAATAACTAAAAATCTAACTAAAGCATTACCAATCATCGTCTTCTTCTTCTTCTTCTTCCATGTTTAAATTATGCTGTTGATATGAAGTAAAAACAGGGAGAGAAGAAAACTGAACTAAGTGATCACCCTTCGTGAATTTGACCATTGCATCATCATAAGTAGCATCGTATTCAAGCTTCTTTCTTATCAAATCATCAAAGTGAGCATTTCTACCCTCCATATTTTCCATTCTATGATCCATTCTCAAAATATTTCCATGTTGGATCATCATTTATTCCATAAGTTCTTAGATAGTAGGGTTACTAGAAGTATCTGAAGTAGAAGGAATATCCCTGGTCCTACTTCTAGATCTTCATCCAACATGAGATTCATAAGTCTTTATATTGGCAGGCCCAATTGGTCTTAGAGGTTCAATCCTCTCTTCCTCTGGTCTATAATCAATTCCTGCATGTTCACATAATGTGAAGATCAGTGCAGGGTGTGCTAAACCTCCAGAAGTCTCTCTAAAAGCAATAGATCTAGTGTTTCTATAAAAAATAGAGCCTACATCTATTCCTTTCATCTGCTGGATACAAAAGTTTAAGATGGCTCTATCCATTGTAACCTCACTATGATGACTTGTTGGTATCAATCTTCCATGAATAAAATAGTGTCAGGCCTTAGATACTACATTTAACATTGAAAGAGGAAAGTTTACCTTAACTCCATTCTTCACCACTCCATTCTTCACCTTCCAGGTTCCTCTTCCATCAGTAAGAAAAGAAATAACCTCATCCAAGGCCTCATTTGTAGTATAAAACGATTTGTACTGATAGTTATATACAACTTCCAACTGATAAAATTCATTAATCTTCCTCAGAGTAAACTCCATAATTTTCCCTCAAACAAACACAAAGTCTTCAGAAGCCTCCTTTAAAATGACGTAGAACTCCATCACTACGCCAATAATCGCTTCGGCAGTAAAGTAGCAGAAATTCTCCCACTTTCGAGCATTGATTATTCTCTCAACTTCTCCTCCCGGATTCTTAAATCCTTGGTCCGGAATTACTTTTTTAGCTGTATGTAGACTATTGAAGCAAATGTTCGCCTTGTAATTAACAAACTTTTGATCATCAAAATCTACCTTTCTTTTTCTTTTGCTCATTCTATGTGTCATGGTAAATCTACAAACATGGTAAATCTACAAAAATTTGATAAAATCCAAATAAATTCCCAAAAATTCATGATGTCTTTGTCGTATAATCTCAGCACGTCAAAATTGATAAACTTTATTCTATTAAAAACTTCATACCTTGAAGTATTTTTGGAATTTGAAGCCATGGAATTCAAAATTAGGAAGTTTCTGGACTTCCAAGTCAGAATTTGGGACTTTAAAAACACCTCTTGGAGGTTATTATGGAGCAAAATCACGCCAAACTCTGGCAAAACCGCTCAGCACATGAAAAATGCTCAGAACACACTCCCAATGGCGTTGTTGGCGTCATGGTCCTTTATTTGGGCGTCGTCGGCACCAGAGGCCAAATTCGCGTCTGAATTTTTTTTTTCAATTTGATTCCAAATTTTCCTCCAATACCAATATTTGTCTTAATTTATGATATATAAAATTGTGTAGGTCGACCAAAGGTTGTCAAAACTGCGACAAAACATGACGAAAGTCATGATGGCAGCAATGGAGTTTGAAAGGACTTGAGTCGGGATAACACCATATTTGGTGAAGTTGCTCCTGAGCTCCAGCCAGAAGGGTAGTCAGATACCTCACATAAACTGATCCTGATAGAACATTAGATCAAGGCTAACATTGTTCTTCGGTCACCTCTCGACTGGTATCTCACACAGGATAATCCAAGAATCCGACAGATATTTATCCTGGAGGTCTTTCACCCCCTTGTACATCAGAAAGGATGAATCAGCTGCCTGTACAATGCATAAAAGAATCAAAGAATACTTGGGACCGATTACAGTTGAGTGAAAGGATCAGAACACAAAGAAGGAGAAATCAAAAGACTAGGAAAACAAAGATACAAAAGTGGGGTGTTATTTAAAAGGCGGGCGTGCAAACCAAAGATACACATAAATATAAGTGTTGCACCAATTTTCATTTCAATTTTTTAAAAATATTTTTTTATTATGAATATCATCATTACATGTTTCAAACAAAATGATTAATAAATGGGTCCTCCGTGGATTCAGAGGAGGCGTACCACTTCTCAAACAACCTCTGGAGGACCATCTCTCCATCAAACCTAATTTGCTCTACCAGTCGGCCTCATTATGAAATTGAGATAGAACTACCAAACCGCGAATGGATCCTATCATATCTAAAATGTCGTTCAGGGAAGCATTGACTCGACCTCTCTCTCAAGTAAACTGATGATAGCTGACTGTTATTGAAAGGCAAGCTCCAGACGTTCGCAACGAGCCATCCGTCCTAGTGCATATGAGTCAATAGAACTTTCCATTGTATGGTGCAAAACCTCTACCATCTCCTGCACCCAACATGCCACCGACCCAAGGGGGAAGTCTCTGGTACATAGGCTGATCCTGCTAAGTGCTTTTGCCTGCATCGGTCGACGGAAGAGGGGGGATGATCACATTAAGGGACTCAACGACAGAGACAAGAACCAAGTCGATCACATCTCTCGGCAGCTTGCCACCGTCAACATCCTCCATCCCGATCGATACATCTGCTTTTAAAAAGATGTCGGAGCAGGTGGATACCCTGCTAAGGCAGTAGGCTCGGATCGACAGTCTTGTTGGTCGCGCCACTCAACATAACGCCTACTCAGCAACTCATGAAACATTAGCAAAAGCTGAAGAACCCAACTTCTGACATTATTTACAAGACACACGAGCACAAAAATAAAGGGAGAACAAATCATTAAATATTCTTGATTTCTATGACACGATTAACATAATAATTTCACTGTCATTATCATAGTTGTCACCACCAAGGAGTAGGAAAATTCAAGGATCTAATTTGCATACATTAGATCTACATGCATGAATCTCAAAGCGAACGAACGACCAAAAATAGAAAGCTTCCTCCAAGGGAAAACAATTGACCGACAAGTCACCGCCAAGCAGGTGAAGCCGCGTCTCTAAACCGAGGACAAGTCAAAGCTCTGGAGATAATCCATTGCCAGATAAAAGACATGATCCGCCAAGGACGAGGCGTAACTCATCTTAGCAGTAAGTCACATTTAATATCTCACTTATGCAGTAACAAGATCCGCCTAAGACCTTGCAAATACGGGTATTTGGCTGATGCGACGAACTGACCAGATAGACGGAACGTAGAACCCGTAAGACTTGAGCCAAAGTGACCAGTGAGCCAAGGTTCACTCGACAAAAATAAATCAATTGATCCGTTGATTAACTGAACGATCGAATCACATAAAAAACCCCCTGATCGCGATTGGACGGCCGACCTGCTTTTGTTGCAGTGGGTGAGATCGTCGTTAGACTGAACGCCTTAGTCGACCAAACAAAAGACACGTCCGCCGCCCAGTGGATTACCTCAATCAACCACATTCTAGCAAATCGATCAACCAATTACCGTTATATCAAAATTCAAATTCTAATACTGAAATATAATGAAATCCATATCATTTATTATAGCATTAGCCATATTTAAAACGGTTTCCACAATTGTTCCCTTCTTTTTGTAATTATAAAAAAAAAAATCTCTATAAATAGAAGTCAAAAATACGAATAAAGGTGACACATTCGGTTCTCTCCACAGTAACTCTGGGTTCACTTATTTCTCACCTTCAGTTAATTTTAACTCTCGATGCACTTTCACAAAAGACAATCCAGAATCCACCGAGGATAATCTTTTTAAGATTACATAAGCTAAAAACAAGTGTTTATATAAATTAAGAGTAAGCTCCCATAATTCCTTCTAATGCCCAGCTAATGCGTAAGCGCCAAGCAAAACTTCCCAACAGTCAAATACAATTGCTACTTCCGCAGTAATAATGAAACTTTATGGCTTAGTTTTCAAAGTACCGCTAAAATAATTATTTTAATTTACTTTTCCATTTACAATTAATATTTAAATTTATGTTTTTTATATTTATAAAACCCATTTTCTTACATCACATCAAAATAATTAATATTAAATATAATTATTTTAAATTTAAATAAAATAATACAAAAGTAAAAGTTCAAAATTACCTATTACATATGTAAATACATCAAAATATGTGGTATATATGTGAATCTTCTAAATAATTTAGGAGCATTTCTGTAAGACTCAAATTCTTATATATTTGTAAATCTAATATTTAAATTTAATTTTTTTTAATTTATGTCATTCAAAATTTTTTAGAAACGTAAAAAATATCATTATGTTTTCAAAAAAAAATAAAATACACTTTTTTATTATATGCATAAATAATACGGCATGTGTAAATATAAAAAGTTTGGTGTGATGTATAAATGCACAAGGATTTCGTGCTATTTATGTAATGCACTGCTTCTTAGGAAGATTTGCAAATATACCATTAAGTTATTTATGCGTCTGCATATTTAAAACCTAAAACTTTAATTTATATATATAGCCTGTTTTTGAGAGGGTCAAATTACCTCGTTGCACAATGTGACGGGGGTTAGAAGAACGAGGGTCAAAATGATATTTAAAAAAAAAAGGAAAAAATTGATATTCTAGGAGAGATAAAAGATCAAATTAATTTTTCATATAAATGAGAATTTGCCCTCCTGGGCATTACATGGGTACGCCTCAAGTGATGTTAATATAAAAATTAAGATTAATTGTTAGTTATAGGGCTGTCAAAATGACTCGTTGTTCGCCAATAGCTCATGTTCGGCTCGTTCACTAAGTTAACGAGCAGAATACGAACTAAGACTCGTTCATTCACGTTCGGCTCATTTTGGCTCGAAACACTACTCATCAAGTTATGTATAGAAGTAATATTTTAAAAAAATCTAATAGACAACAAGGCTACAAAGATTTATAATCAATTAAAATATTAATTAAGAAAATAGAATAAAAATTCTTAAATTAGATTCAAATTATGTTTTAATATAAATAATAATTTTTAAATCTTGCTCAAGTCTTAAAATCTTATGGCTACGTGATTATATAAAAAAGGACTATCTATTCGTGAACAGTTTGTGTTTAGCGAGCCGAGCACCAACATATATTTTTAGCTCGAAATATAAATGAGCAATTGAGCATGAGATGGTTCGTGTTCCGCTCTTGTACACCACTTATTAGTTATGTAAATATGTAGAAACTGGGCGGCATGTAAAAACTAAACAGGTTTGCACACCCCCCGATATATACAGATAAAGCACACGAAACACTACTTGCAACCATTTTTATTTTACAGCTAAGGTCGGTCTTTTAGCTCTCTTGTCGTAGATTTGCCGGGGGTGTAACTCCAACCCTTCGTCATCACAAATCTTGGTTTTCTTCTTTCTAAATGCGGCTCGCTGCTCCAAATTACTTGATTCGGGCATCATTTCGAGCTTTTTGATGCGATTCTACGAGCTGGTTTTGGATTTTTAGAAGGCTTTATATCTTTTGTGTTAATCTCTGATTAGTTGAATTAACATGCCCTCTCTTCTATCGCGATCTTCATCGACTAAGGAGCTGAGAAATGGGGATGGGAGCGGCGGCGGCAAGTCGCATCTGTTCTTGAACGTCTACGATCTCACTCCAATCAACAATTACCTTTATTGGTTCGGGCTAGGAATTTTCCACTCTGGAATAGAAGGCGTGTTCTCCTTCCTCTTCTCAACTGAATCTCTTGGAATTATTTTTTTAAATCCGATCTAACTTTTATCTACTTCGTTTTTTTTTTTTTTTTTTTTTTTTTTTTTTTCATGGCCTGTTTGATTTTCTGACGCTTTATTTTGAATGTGTTCGGATATTCGCTCAGTTTTAGTAATTGGATCAAGAGCCATCCACCCGACAGTATTAGTCGGTATTTTGCTTATCTGTTCTATTGCAACGGCATAGATGATCTGTTTGCATGTGGGATATAGCTATTATGGTTACATGTCTTTCAGCTGCTTGGCTTTGATTGAGACTAGTTTTTGTACACTGAATTCATTAAATTTAAGGCGGCTTTGAAAGTCGCCTTTAGGGTCTGTTTAGGGCAGCTGCAGCTTATCCAAGCTGATCCTGATAATCTGCTGATAAGCAGCTGATTCGAATAAGCTGGCTGGCTGTTTGGGATCCGGATAAGATGACTTGCTGTTTGATTTGTGCGTTTGGAAAACATCTGATTTGTAGCTATTTCTGGATAACCCTGAACTGAATAAACTGTTATGTTGTTTGGTTTCTGCAGTTTGAGAACAAATGATTTGCAGCTGTTTGTGTAAAAATAGTCATTTTGGTCACGTACAATGGAGCTGTTTGCAACAGTAATATAATGAAACACATTCAATATACTAAAATCCAAAAAACACTACATAACAATTCAAAGAAAAAAAAAGATATACTCGTCGCTCAAGCTTGTCTATCTACAAACCCATTAACAGTAAAACTACACATCTACAATTCTTCCAACAAATATGCACCAATCCTCACATCAAAACTTTCATTTTTACACTAAAACCACCAAATTCCTATGTATTTACATATCTAACACTTAAATTTTACTTCGGATTCCTTTGGCAAAGAGCAGGGATTAGCATCAGATTCTTATGGATCTACATATCTCACATCAATGGATCCTTCGGATTCCTTCGGCAGGGATTAGCACCGGCTTCCTTCGGCAGAGAGCATCGGCTTCCTTCGGCAGAGCCCTAGGGGGATCGAATTTGAGGGCAGGGGCGTAAATGCTTCGGTCGAATGCTGGATCGCGGGGTTATACCCGCGATCCGCGTCTAATAGAAATATTAGAACGCTGTAAATCGGTGTTTTGGCCAACGCAAGCAAAAAGTGCGAATCAAATACAAAGGCGGCGTTTTCAAAAACGCTGCCGCTGATCTAAGCTGCCCCAAACAGATCCTTAGTTTTCTAGATGATGCATGTCAGTTGGATCAACTCACTTGAGCAACAAAAGTAAAGGATGCAACAGCACTTTGTTTCAACTTCATCTGAATTGTGAAGCTTTAGTAGATTATAGTGTTATTGCATGAAACCTCTTTCATATATACATCTGAAAAGTATTTTTCGATTATGTCTTGTTCAGCATCTTAAAAAACTTTCTTTGAGGTTATCCATTCTTTTTTTAAAGCTTTTCTTTGTGAAATTCGTTTCTTATCTTGATGGTCATCTATCCCACTCCATTAATCACCATTATATTGTTTGTAATATGTTAATTTTGAACGTTATCTCTCTCTCTTGTCTCAAACACCATGATTCACATGTATTGCCCTACTTTGAACCCTGTAATGACATGATATTGTTTTCTTGTTTAAGTTGTAAGGTTTCTAACCTAATCTCTTCAATTTACAATTAAGCAGCAATGCTTGACCCCTATTTTTTGAATGTGTTTGTGCATTTATCCTACTGCAGCTAATCTATAGTTAGATGTACTGATGTTTTCGGAAGATTCAAAATGAGCACATTTCAGGATTCATTCGAAAATGTTTAGTTTGCATATGGAAGATTAAAAATCAGCACATATTCAGACTCTTAAGAAAATCTTTAGTCTGCATTTAGAAAATGTGCACGTTGTTTGACACCTCAAACTCAGCATGAATAAGAATTTGTTTATTAATATGTTAGTTTCGAGAACTTGTCATATCACATTTCGATTGTTTTAGAAACACATAACGAAAAGTTGTGTATGCATTCCATCTAATATTTTCTGATCATGGAGAATACATAGTGGAAAAGAACGTTATAATTTGATAAACTGATTGAAGATAAATGATACATGTTTATACTGCTTTGCAAAATTAGAAAGTACAGAGTACATATAGGGTAATTACGCATGCTTTATGTTATTTTCATCTATGTTGAGGAGAACTCTGAGGAATAATAGATGTCTGCAAATGAAAGATGGACACTTTTCCTTGGGATTAGTCAGTTGAAGTCAAGATCTTCTGTATTATTTTTTTTCCTAAAATCCACTAATCCTTCATTGTACTTTATATTAGCAAATCTTTGACATTTTGATTTGAGAGTATTTGCATTTATTTGGACTTTAAAATAAATATGTGTGCTTGCATGCGCATCTATGTATGAATTCCAAGGAATGTTGTACGGTCTTGTGGATTTTGAGGAACTTCATTTATTTATTTTGGTTTCTCTTAAAGTAGGCTAACCAAAGAAAAAAAATATCTATTCTAGAGTCAATCTAGTGTGATCAAATTTACAAGGGGGTTCTCAAAATAATATGATTTCGAAGCTCAAGGAATTAGGAGACACACTAGGCGTGTGCTTGAGTGAGTGTGGTGCTAAAAGTTTATTATTTTCCTATTTTATTTATTAAAAGTTCTATGAAATTGAAAATGATTTGACATTGTTAAACATGTGATGTAGGACCATTTATGATATAGTGTTCATTAATGCAACTTAGGATGAAATGTAACCTTAAATCAGGATGCTCATCCAGGCAATGCCATAGCAACGACTCTCTCTTATGAGGTGTATGAGTGTGAGGCGTTACAGTCTTATGTCATCTCATCCAAGCTTCTAGGCAAGCAACTAGTTCTATCATTGGTTCATTCTAAGATATGGCTACTATCTATTCTAATAGCAATATATATCCACATGAAAAGTTCCCTTATATGTCATTGTATAATTATTTATTTTGTTACAACAAGCTCTTTCATCTGCTTGAGAGCCGTGACAACTTATTGTCTCATTGTGATAATATGTCATTACCATATAAAGCCTTAGCATAAGGATCATGCGTGGTTTAATCATGCGGTGATCTCATCTTATATTGCTGTGCTGTGCTATATCGTATGAAAAACCACTCATTTTTTTATGCATATAAAGCCATGGTATAGGTGCAGGTGCAAATTTGAACTTTTACATTTGAAGTTTACCATAAAAATCAAAGGTTTGATATATCAGATTTATAGAAGGAAGCTAAAGAAAGCATTATGAAGCAAAGCTTTAAGAGTTTTTTATTAGTCAATCTTCCTTAAATATATCTATAACGATAGAAAGGGATGTTGAAAAGGAACAAAATCCATCTTGATGACGCTGAATTAGGGCTATAAATGAAACACTGCATTCGATGACCAACTTGAACTTGACTCGATTAAGACTCGATCATGTTCATTCAAATTAGTAAATAAACAAGCTTGAACAATTTTTAAAGACTCGAAACTTAAACAAACTGAACATGAACATAGTTGAATTTTTTCTAACGAACAAACTCATTTGTCGTTCAACAAGTAACTTGTTAAATACTCGATATTAAACTCGATAGTAGTTCTTTATCAATATATTTTTAGTTTAATTATTAATTATATATTTATTTACTAATAAGTGAATGGTAATTTAAAATGAGATATTTACAGTTAAAAAAAATATCATAAAAAAAATTTCTTGTAGAGTTTTCATAACCCTGAATGTAATGAGTTCATTTTTTATGATCATCATACTGCAATTATCAATAACATTAATATGGATTGTCTAATTGTTATTATTTTCTTATTAATATGAGTAAGTAAATGATATCCCTATAACTTTTCTACTTGCAAAATTTGAATTAGTGTAGTCTTATCTATAAGATTTATGTAGTCAATTAGTAAAGTTTAAAGATTTTAGAATTCATAATTGACAAATTAGTATCTGCGATTAGAATTGTAAAATTTTTTATTAAATTTTTTATATGAAAATCTGGATTCTCATTTGAATTTTTAATTCGTTTAAGTACTCGTTCATTTGTGATAAACAAATCAAGTACAAATCAAGTTTAAACATTGAAAATGTTAAACAAATCAATCTTAAACAATGTATGAATACTCGACACAAGTTCAAGCTGAACATGAACAAATTATAATTATACCAAGCCAACTCTGAGCAATGATATCGGCTAGATTACGGCCCTATGCAGAATGATAGTACAAGTATTATTACTTTAAGCAGCTGGCTGATAGCAGACAGATTTCAAACCACTTCACTTTTATTTTCATTCTTCTTTTGTTGTGATGTGGCTTTCAAATAAATTATTCCAGGCTCCTGCTTCCTGTAGAGACCTTCTACTATCACTTGGAAACTCTAGTGTTGGATTTGGAGAGGTTTATGAGTATTGGAGTAACTGGGATTGGGAAAAGGCTAACCACGATTCTGCTCAATAGCTTGTAGAAGAATTTGAACAATTAGAGTTCGCAATAGGAGGAGCTTATGAACTTGACATAATTTGGAGATTGTGGAGGAGTGTTTGGATTTTACTTGGAGTTCAGGTGATTTTGGTGGGCCACATGATTGTAAACCTGAGACTGGTCTGGTTAATTTAGTCTAGACTGACTTTGAAATTTAACTTAGTCTCCCATATTTCAAAAGGAGATAGTACGGTTTGGCCATGGGATGATGAAAGGAATGTAGTAGAAGATTAGGTTTGATTTTAGAAGAAACTTGCAAAATTAATTTTCTCGCCAAAGAAAAATTAATTGTTTAATCAACAGCTTCTAAATTTCATTCCAATCAACATTAAAAATTGTTTTACAGCATATTGAACACATTTAACCATTTTCCTAAAGGCTTTGAATTTTGAATTTCAAATTTTCCAAAATGGAGGAACTTCTTTCCATGTTTCCAAGGTGGTTGGAGATGGTTATTTGTCTAGCATGGCCAGCCTCTCTTTTCCTTCTATAGTTTTCCTATTTGTGCTATCCGTTGCTAATCTAAAATTGATCTCTCTTTCTTTATGGCTTCTAGTCAAATTGATTCCCTTAAAAGCTAAATGTACTCTGGTAATCTGAAGTCTTGGGTAGGTGGAGAAGGAACCTGATTGGCTGATTTATCCAAATGGTTGGTTAAAATTGTCAGCTTATTTGATTTTGCTTGTATGGATGATACAGTGCAGCCTTTTGGTTGGCACTTCATTTTTTTTAAGGTATTCAATACTATTGTAATCCAGGTCTGCTTAAAAATCTGAGTTTTGCTTAATATTACTGCTACAAGGGAGGTCCCTGTTTGTAAAATTGAAATAACTGATCTGTGAGCTTCCGAGAGTAGAAGAGACGATTAGTCCAGCTAATTATATGCATACCAACTTTTCTCAGAAACTAAGACATACTTTTCTTACTGACTAGTGAAATGCTTTGAGATATTTTTGTCATCATTTGTGTAAATCAGAAATACCAATTGTTAATGATGATAGAGCACAATAACTGAAAACTGAAAAAAATTATTTCCCCATCTAATTTGATTTTATAGCTTTGTTTACTTGATCCATAGTACTAACTTTAAATAAATCGAAACAGTTCATGGAATGGAGTATGGCTTTGGCGCCCATGAGTACCCAACAAGTGGAGTATTTGAAGTAGAGCCCAAAAGCTGCCCTGGTTTTGTTTTTCGTCGTTCTGTGTGGTTGGGCTCCACAGACATGTCTCGTTTGGAGTTCCGCTTGTTCATGGAACAGCTTTCTGGGAAGTACTATGGTGATTCCTACCATTTGATTGCAAAAAACTGCAATCATTTTACTGATGATGTGTGTATGCGTCTGACTGGAAAACCAATTCCAGGATGGGTAAATCGACTTGCCAGACTAGGTAGATATACATCATTGCTGAATAGTTTTTCGTTGTTTGAAATATGATTATTTTAATTAGGATTACAGTTCCAAAATAGCCCCCTGACTATTTACGTGGAGTTATTTTAGTCCTGAGTCTCTAAATATGTCAATTTAGTTACCAGACTTTTTTAATACATGTTTAAATTGTCGTTGTCGTGGGCTATTTCAGCCCAATTTAAAAGGGTTTAGGGATTTGACATTTTGTAAAGTCTGGAACTAAAATAGGCCCCTTAAAAGAGTCGGGGGACTATTTTAACGTTTTTTTCTTTTAATTTGTTTACCTTTTGAAAGTTTCAGGTTCGTTATGCAACTGTCTCCTGCCTGAAAACATTCAGGTCTCAGCTGTCAGCCATTTACCAGATCATTCAGCAGTATCTGGTACGTTTTCCTCATTGCTAGATTTTATTATTTTGACTTAGAGATGTTATGCTTCTATCCTGGTTCTTATGCTTTTAGCATTATACGATTTTTGCATGCTGCGTGTGGTTCTTCCATTAAAGATTTGGCAAATTTGGTTGTTGAGGACTCTCTTTATGAAGCCTAAAACTAGTCAACTGTTTCCAAAAAGAAAAAATGGAAGATTTACATGCATGCCTCTCAATTCTTTTGTATTTACGTATCTAACACCTATGTTTCTTATTTTACATATGTCACATTACCCATACATGAAAAGATCTATTTCAATTTTTAAAAGTTTAAATAGTGGTATTATTTATGTGATATGAAAGATTTGGATGTTATAAGTGTAAAAAGCAATGATTAGGTGTTAGATATGTAAAACATAAGAATTGAGTGGTATGTATGTGAATGCCCCCAAAAAATATGACTAGTCAATCTGCATTGCCTGCTGTGGTCCCTGTTTGAAATAACTGCAAGCATTGTGTGAATATGCTTTTCAATCAAAATAACCCTATTGTTCATAAAATTCCGAAAATTCCTTAACTGAAAACATCGCCTATATTGAGCTGATAAGTATTCTAATGGAGTTATATTTATGAATATAACAAGAGATGACATGTTTTATGTCAATGTGGATTCCAATCTGTTCCAGCTAAAGTGATTTTTGGACTTTCTATTGCTTTCACTTAACAGTTTTTATTTATTTATTTATTTTTTTTTTGTGGTGCTGTCCATTCTGATGAATTGTTCAACCCAGACCTTGCCAGTCCAATTTGGTCTCATTTTCTTTATTTTTGAAATGTCCAATCGGTTCTCATTTAACAGAAAAGGGTTGTCACTGCTAATCGGCTATACCAGTCACGCGAGATTCTGAATTGGTGCATCTACATGAATATTACAGAATTCTTATATATTTACATACCTGACACCTAAACTTTCATTACACGAATAACCTCAAATCCTTAATATCACATCAAAATACCACTTCATTTTTAGAGTGAAATGGGCAGTTTAGGTGTTGGATATGTAAATATATAAGAACTGTATGGTATTTATGTAAATTTTCCTTTTCAACTGGGAAGTTCATCTTTGAAGAGCTACTTTATTACTTTGTTTCATAAATGGTAAATCCTTACAATTCACCACTGAAACTAAAACTCATTCACTATTCAAATTGAACTTATACAACCAACAAATATTACATGTATGAAATTTATCAAGTTCTAACTTTCAGCTTTTCTTTTGATGAAAAAACGGCTACTAGAAGATGGATCGGAGTCTTTTGCTTCAACCATGGAGAGTGATGATGATTCAGCCGATCGGTGTCTGCTAACACTACCCATAAGCGATCCTACACATCCAAGAGAAAAAGCATTAAGGATGGCCAGAGATATTATTTGAGATCTTAATTTCCCATTATCGCACAGTTCTCTGCTTCTTAATTTCGGATCCATCATCTTTCCTTAAAGCTTGCATTCTTTGCGCTCATGGAAGGAGCCTACCTGTAGAATTGCAAATTACCGAAAGCAACTGTAATTGTAAGTTGGAGAATTAACCTTTTCATTTATTTAATGATTTTCATTCCAAGTTATCCATAATGTTTGAGAACTTGAATTTTTATTTATTTATTTATTTATTTATTTTTGTGAGCCTGAAATTTTCTTATTTGATCGTAAAAAAAGAGGAATTTGTTGTTATTCATAATTCGGAGCCTGAGTGTAAGTAAGTTTGGGTATATTTCCTTTTAAGGGGCATTTACACACATACCACACAATTCATATGTATTTACACGTCTAACTCCTACACTTTTATATTTACCTGCACAGCACACAAATTTTTAGCATTACAACAATACCACTATCACTTGATTTTTAAAAGTGAAATAATCTTTTCTTACATAGTTTTATGATATTAACGTATTATAAATATAAATATGGAAGTTTAGGTGTTAGATATGTAAATATATAAGAATTGTGTGGTGTGCATGTAAATTTTCCTTTCCATGTAAATTTTCCTTATTTTCCTTTCTTTAAATGTTGAACTGGATAGATAGCTTCTTAACAACAGCTATTTCCGTGGTTTGGGAGATTAGACTTTCATGCCACTCTGTCCCATCCATATACATTTCTAACACCTAAATTTCAGTTTTTACATACATACCATCTTAACTATGCATGGGAAAGTTTGCTTCACTTTAAAAGTTAACATGGTGGTATTTTTATGTGATATGAGAGCTTTTAGTGGTATAAATTTAAAAATGAAAGTTTAGCTGTTAGATATGTACATAAATTCATATTGGGTGGTATGTAAATGCCCTTTTAGATAATTATATTTTAATATGGTTCTTATTATGATGTATGTCTATAAACTTTTCTCATTCTAATTAACAAAAAAATACATTAGGCCATGCCCTCATTTTATCAAAATGTCATTTGGCCATCGTGCCATCTAGGTCGGCCTAGTCAACCTACACATTATGGCCAGAATAGGAAAGGTGTTTGTGGCAATAGTTCTCATCGATGACAAACTTCCATCAATGAACTAAAGGTATCTTTTTGAAACTCTTAATGCTTTAAGTATAATAAACTTTAAAAGTTTATTTACGGGTCACCAAAAGACTAAATTTTTGGGGCATTTAAATGCACATCACTCATTTCTTATATATGTACATAATTAAACGCTAAACATTTATATTTATGTGCATGGCAGTTAAAATTTTGATGTCACATAAAAAAATATCACCATCATTCTCTTTTTAAAATGAAATATGTATTCTCATGTATAAATCTATGATACCAAAGTGTAAATAAATGTAAATATCATTCTTTCGGGTGCTGAATATGTAAATATATAAGAATTATGTGGCATGTATGTAAATTGCCCTAAATTTTAGCACAATCTTCATAAGGATTTGCTTGTTTTAATAGTGCAAAAAAAAAGTTGCTAATATGTGAGCCATAATTTTTGAGAATGTGCAGCGATGGAATTTAGGGTTGACAAAAAATTAATGGGATTTGCTTTGTTTTGTTGAAATTCTCTTTCAAGGTCAATTTAATGTTACTAATTGCACGAAATATTGTCACAATCTAACTCGCATGCTTTGAGAAGTTTTAATCTTCAAACTCACTAATAAATTGAGAGCAAAATAGGGTACGCTATACCATTCCATTAGGTTGAGCTGAATGCTTACGATAACAGTTTTTTCAAGAATTGTCAGCCAACAAAAGGGGTGATGGTGAAGCTAATAGTTGATTGGTAGGCTCGTGTATCTTACAAACGATAGGTAATACCGAACCTGAATAAATTCTATTAATCTTGAGTCACTAGCTTAAGGTTTGATATATTTACTTACCTGTAATACTTATCTTAAGCTTAACTATCCATCTGTTTATATGCTCTGTAATATTTGAGTCCACATGTAACAATAACATATCGCAAGAACTCTTCATTCCGTCCGGTTTGAGTTTGTGATTGCTCGTGTTCCTTTTCTCTGTTTACATGGTATCAGAGAAGGTTTACTTGAAGGCATCTCAAAGAATTTTTCTCTTTCTTTATTTCTTCCTATCCTCCTTCCTCTTTGTGGATCTTTCTCTTATGCTGTTATTTTTCTCCAAGGGTAACGATGCCTAAATTGTGGTTTTTGAAACCTCACTCTACTCGCTCGATCTCTTCAACAGGCTCTAGTTCGATTATTCTCACCTGTTGCATTCCAATTATAGATGATTCAGATACCTCCAATATGTTAGACAGGCTAGCTAATCTCAGGATTTCTGAAAATCCCATTTCTCACTCACTAAAATTTCTCATGGCCAACATGAAATCCATGGTAACCAACACTCTTATTGTGGCTATTTATCCTCTATGGCGCTCTCAAATCATCAAGATTACTAAAGCCAACGGTTTCTTGGGATTTCTTAATGGTAACCTAACCACTTCTCCACCTATGGTTCTCAATGCTTCGGGCATCTCTTCTCCAAATCTTGTCTATATTACATGGCAACTCACCGATTAAATTTATTTGCAGTGCTTTACTCTACCATTTCAGCCATTATGCTACCATATGTTTTGAAATTAGAGACCAGCAACGAAGTTTGGACAACCTTGGAGTTGTGTCGACATGCCACAAATCACTTCCGTATAATGCAACTAAGCAACGAGTTATACAATATTACGATACACAACCTCAATATGTCTCAGTCTCTCATGCAAATTAAGGCTATTGTTGATAACATATATACTGTTGGTTCTCGTGTCGACATTGAGGACGTCATTCTCTATATCTTGAAAGGTCTTCTGACATTCTATAATCCTTGCAAGACTGCCATAAGAACGCTATCCACACCCATTAGCCTTGATGAGATGTATGTACTTCTCATTAGTGATAAAATTTATCAGTTTACCGATCACATTTTAGCTTCCACTGATCCAGAATCGTAAATGGCTTTATACACATCTAAATTTAAAGGCAAATTTTATAAAGGCAAAGGCAATACCTATAATCCTTACTCCAAAAAATCTGTTGTAGCTCCCAATCCTCCCTCTCGCGGTCAGGTTACCTATAAAATATGTAATAAATATCGCCACCTCGCTTCTACTTATTGGCACCATTTGAATATTCAATATCAACCCAAGACCATCACTCCCCTACCACCTAACTCTTATACTGCATATATTACTTCTTCTTCCCCATCCTCTCGGTCAGATTGGTATCTAGATATTGGAACAACCACTCATCTCACATCAGATTATAGTCAAGTTACTCAACCTGAACCATATCAAGGGAATGAGACAGTTATTGTTGGCAATATTCATACATTCCCAATTAAACATTCAAGCACTGACATCTTACTGCTTCCAAACCATAAGATCTTACTTTCCAGACTTTTACTCACTTCGCATATTTCTTACAATTTAATTTCTATCTCTCAATCAACACTTGATAATAACTGTATGATTATCTTTGATGTTAATGGATATCAAATTAAGGACCACTCGACATGGCGGCTTCTTCTTTTGGGTTCGTGCAATCATAGTTTATATTGAATCCCCACTAACTATCATTTCGGTGGCTCCTTCTTCTACTCAGTGGCATCAGAGACTTGGACATCTGCAGAACAAGTCATTCAACTCATCGCCAACTAGTAACCACTATTACAGATTTTTTCTAATTTTGCCTTTTGCACTTCCTCTGCCACAATTGAATGTCATTGTCTTTCATTTACTAATTGTACTAACACACAATATATTCCTTTAGAATTAATTTATACGGATGTCTAGGGACCTTCCCCTATTGTTTCTGCTTAAGGGTACAAATATTATGGGCTTTTCAGAGATGATTTTTCTTGATATATTTGGGTTTTTTAGCCTTTTCTCAAATTCAAGCAAGAAGTTGAACTTCAGCTCAATCACAAAATCAAGGCTCTTCAAAAAAAAAATGACAGCAAATATACCAATCACATTTTTAAAAATTTCCTTATTCAGAATGTCATCATTAACCAATTGAGCTATCTCAACACTCCACAGCAAAACAGAGTTGCTGAACGCAAGCATCGACGCATTTTAGAGACAATTCGGGCTCTCAGTCAGATTCCTATGTTCCTTCTTTACATTGTCTTGAAACAGTTTATACAGTTATATATTCGATCAATAGGTTACCAGCTACCGTTACGAGACGTCTTTCACGATACCAGCTCTTATATGGCACCGCACCTAGCTACAATCAACTCAAATCCTTTGATTGTTAATGCTTTCCGTGGCTTCCTCCTCTTCACAGAAATAAACAACAACCAAGATCATTGCTTTGTGTATTTCTTGGCCATCCCTTCCATACCACAGGATATAAGCGTCTCAACCCAATCACTGGCAAGTTGATAATCACTCATCACGCTACCTTCAATGAATCATTTTTTTCCTATAAGGATGTGCGCCTGACTAGCCACGCTTCACCATCTCCTAGTAGCCCTCCTCATCTTCAACTCAATCTGTGCTGAAATGACAGTTATTGTGGGGTGGCAACAACTCAATCTGTTCTCCTAGTAAGCCACCCCATCTTCAACTCAATCTGTCATTTCTCCCAATGCAACCACCCGCCAAGCTAGTTGTTCGCCCACTCGACCCCACACCTCACCATTAGCTTGCTCTTCCCCCAAGAATCAACCCAACAACCATCTCCCATTATCTAAACGTCTCCCACCGAAGAATACTATGGTTACACAATCTCAAACAGGTTCTCTTTCCTAGAAGATCATTTTTTACCTTCCCCATGACACCTCTTTGCAACAGAAATTGACTACCTACAAGCAGGCGGTTAAACACATTCAATGGCAACAAGCTATGGATGAAGAATTTAAAGCCTTGCAAAACCAACATACTTAGCAGCTAGTTTTTCCTCCGATCGAACAACTTATACTTGGTAGTAAGTGGGCATACCAAATCAAATGCAACACTAATAGTTTGGTTGCTTGCTATAAAGCACGACTAGTGGCTTTGGGATATCAAAACGAATTTGATCTCAACTGTATGAATACTTTCAATCCTGTAGAAAAAATACCTAATATTCGTCTTCTCCTTATAATCACACTTCATCATAAATGACAATATTCCAAATGAATGTCTCCAATGCTTTTCTACATGTTTGACTTCAAAAGACAGTTTATATGCATCAATCATATGGTTATAAAGATTCTTTCCATCCCTCTCAGGTGTGTCATCTGCAAAAGTCCATCTGTGGCCTCAAAAAGGCCCCAAGACGGTGGAACACTATATTCACCACTCACTTAAATTTGGATTCATCCTCAGTCTTGCCGACTCATCTCTCTATATCTACCATCACAACTCTCACCTACTTTATGTTCTACTTTATGCTGATGATATTCTACCAACTGGCAATGATATTGGTATACTGCAATAGCTTCAACAAGAATTATGACAACATTTATCTATGAAATTCATGGATTCAGCCTCAACCTTTCCTGGAGTCCACATTAATCATACCTCATATTATTATCGTCTCAATCAAACTAGCTATATCCATGAAATACTTTGTCGAGTTGGAATGACAAATTGTAAATCTATCCCTACTCTGCAAATGGTTTCTTCCAGTTATCATTGGATCTCTCAATCCCCTGTTCTAATCCCTCTCTATATTGGCAACTAGTTGGCTCACTATAGTATCTTACTTTGACTAGACCTGATATGATGGTTACCGTCAATTCTCTCTCTCTCAACAACATCAATATCCCCTTCAATCTCATTATTAGCAATTAAAGTGTCTCCTCCGATATCTTCATGGCACAACAAAATTTGGCCTATCATTTCAAGCAGGTGCTGTTGCTCTTCACACCTATGTTGATGCCAGCTGGGCTAGTGATGTTCTTGATCGACGCTCTATCTAAGGCATCGTACCTTCATAGGTCCTAACATACTCTCTTGGATTGTGAAAACGCAACCAACAGTTGCTAGATTCTCTACAGAAGCTGAATACCATGCCCGATCTACAGCTGCCACTAACATTATATGGCTAAGAAACTGCTCAATGATTGTCACATTTTCTACTCAGCACATACTAAAATCTCCTGTGATAAACTATTAACAAGGGTTATTGCTCAAAACCTCATCTTCCATGCACGAACAGATTATATAGAGATTGACTTATCATTTCATTAGGGACCATATCAAGTCTAATGAAATTACACTTCAATATTTATTGTCCGACTAACAAATAACTCATATCTTTACTAAGGTAGTTATAGCTTCTTAGGACCAAACTAACAATATCACCACCTGATATTATTAGTTTGCGGGGGTCTAACACCGAACCTGAATAAATTCTATTTAATCTTGGGTCATTAACTTAAGGCTTCATATATTTACTTACCTGTAATACTTATCTTAAGCTTGCTATCCATCTATTTATGCTCTGTATCATTCGAGTCCACATCTAACAATAACATATCACAAGAGCTCCTTCTGTCTGGTTCGAGTTTGCGCTTGCTCCTGTTCCTTTTCTCTATTTACAATAGAATGATGGTGGGCCCATATTATTTTTATTTTTATATTATTGTACTCTAATATAAAGCATATTAGTTACGAGCGAAGTGAAATTTTATCGTCCTAAAATGAGCTCTAATTCTTGTGCTAAATCTTTTCAAAATTTTCTTGATGAAACACTCATTTGAAAACAAGCACTTTATATAGGCTTTAGTAGATCTATCAAATAATTCTTGGTAATTTTTAAACCAACTTCTTTGGCTCATTTTTTGACGCCATTTAAAGTATTATTTGGATGATTTTGATATCACTAAATTCCTCGTTGAAAAGTATATTTTAAATCATAAATTTATCCGAATCAAATTTCTTAAAATGATTCATAAAGTTTACCAATTCAATTGTATATATATATATGTTAAGCAACTAAACTTGTTCGTCTTGAGAATGAATGCTATGTGAATTAATATGAAATTATTTTGAATTTTTTTGCTCTCAAATGTGTGCAAATTATATTTTAAAAACATGCATAGATTTCTAAAGTGTTCAAATATAGGAAATTAAAAGCCCACATGGGCTCTAAAATACTCTCATGTGCTTCGCCAAATTGATTTATGCTTACATTTGAATGGTCTGAGAATAATATAAAAGTTAAAATTAAACTTCAACTCAAATAGCTCTTTTTGAAATATGTGCAAATTTCTATTTAAAAATGTATAGTTTTTTTTAAAATTGATAACTCATGTTTTAGAATCAACTTCAAAATACTTGAAGCAACTCAACAAATCATAATATCTATAGAATAAAGTCACATTCAAATTAATTAATCAGATCATCATCCTCTAAAGGAACAGAGTTGACAAGTTTAATATTTTTAATAATATGTAAATAATAAGTATAAAATTTATGAGTCTAAGGGCCCTTTTAGGGCAACTTATAAGTGCGACAACATTTTCAAAATGCTGCTTAAACATTTGATTCACACGTTTCAAGAGATTATCAGAGAATGACGTTTTGTAAATTCCATTACACGCGGATTGCCACAGTTGTGATTGCTCTTTTTATGTCTCTACCCCTCTGGCTCCAAAACTCCGAAAGCCCACAGCCGAAAGCCAGTCGAACCTCCTCCCCTCCTCCACTCGAACTCTATGGTGGTTTGCCGACCTCCCACCCTCCCGAAAATGACCTTTTCTTCTCCGATGACGCCCCCTCACCCTCCCTCCCGTCTCCTCAAAGCTTCCAAATCCAACTCCATTCGCTACATACCTTCTTTTTATTGCTCTTCTTCACTCCCAGAAAAAAAAAATCAGTGAGACTTGCTTATTTATAAAATTGTGATGTGCCCAAATTAAGCAAATATATATATATATATATATATATCTTAACTAAATAAAAAATAAATGACAAATTAGTTGCTAATTATTGTAATGATTTTGGTTTGGATCTTGCCCCCATCGAAAAAACATTTCTCTTTTTGCAATTGTACCAATGAGAGATAAGTATTGAGATCCTATAAATTATATATATATATATCATCTTTGCAAAATGAGAAATGATTTTCTTTTTTTCTTAATTATAAGCATATTATTCAATGACAGGTAAGCAAGCTTCAAAAAATGCTTAGTGATGAGGAAAAAGTGCATGAAATTTTGCAACTTGCTTTACTTCCAAATTGCAGTCCACCGGCCTTCCATGTTCCAGGCTTTCTACCCAAATAGGTGAGTTCTTATTGAGTTTTTGGCGAGCCAAATGTTACCTAATTATCCCTATATTTCTTTTATTTCTCATTTATTTACGGAAACGAGCTGTTATTTTTTTCCATTGCAGGGTAACATTTCTCTTCGGTCTTTCTGTTTCTGCGGGAATCAGATGAGAATGAAAGTTCTACTGATAGTAGTCTATACCAAAAATTGTTTTTTATCTATAACTTGAGAACTTTGCTTGTGGTTCGACGATATCTGAACTTCAGAACCTCGCTTGTGGTTTGATTGCTTCCCAGCCGGACAAGTTTGCTCAGAGTTCTGGGGTGTCAGAACAGGGCAACATTCATCGTGACATGCTTCTACATTTTAAAATGAATATTGTCATTTCTTTCATTGTAATTTTAAAATGTATTTTTTTCTTTTTTTTAGGGTACATGATACTAACTATTAGATGAGGGCTATATCTTTTTTGTACCGTAATGATAATCATTACAGTAATGCTTGAAGTTTACAATGCTATTATTTTAAATATATTAAAGTAGCTAATTTTCAAATAAATTTCAAACAAAAATATTTCAATTGTCTAAATCCTCGATAATGGATGTGTTGATTAAAATCTCAGGTGAAAGAAAATATTTTAAAAATAAAGTTTTAACAAATATCGAAATAAATCAAACTATTATACTTTTTGAACTAGATCTTCTGTAACTAGGACAAAGTTGGCAAGGTTCATGCACAAATAAGATGTAATTTCAATAGAGTTTAAATCAAACAATTAAGGGCTTGTTTGGGGCAGCTTATAAGTGTAGACGACATTTTCGAAACGCCGTTGTGCCTTTTGGTTCGCGCATTTCGCCAGCTTATCCGAAACCGGGTTTGGGTTTTTACACTAAACACAGGTCGCGAGCTGCGTTTTAGGATAAACAACTTATCCCCAAAAGCACAAACTGTCCCAAACACACATTAAATCACTGATGATGGTAAAGATCAACTTTTAAATTAAATTTTAAATCAAGTTTTAAAAATAACAAATCAAGTTGTTCATGTTAAAAGCAATTACGTAAAACTTTAACACTAATATATATATAAGCAAATGGTTGGAGAGGAGGATGCTAGGCTTATTGTCACTATTCCTATAGAGGTACAAAAGAAAGATTCTCCAATGATTAAAAATAAATCTTTCACAGGTTCCATTTCAAAAAATATTTACCATCAAATTCATTCCTTTGAGGACCTCAACCGGGGAAAAAATATTATTTCGTGTGATGATATTCTGAAATTGAAAGGGTTAAGAATCGCTTCTAGGTATCCGCTGTGCTTGATGGCGGAGGAGTCCATTGAACATATCTTTTTCTTATGTCATTTTTCCTTGAATGTTTGGAGGGGGGAGGCCTATGGTTGGGTCTCGGTCCTAAACCTGAAGGGATCTAATTACTTCTTGCGAGCTATTTAATCCGGACCGCAAGAGAAATCATATATTGCAAATATATCCATTTATAATTTGTTGGTTCATAGATGGCTCGTAATACTAGGAAACATGAAGGTGAGGATATTAAGGGGGAAAATGTGATGTCCAATATCATTGCATATATACACAGTATCTTTAAGATGTCCCCGGTGAAGGGCAACTTCTTTTCAGGTATTCCTTACTTTTATGCCTTGGGGTCCTCTTCTTCTCTTGGGGATAGGATTCCGCGACTCCCTCTACTGGTGAGATGGTGGCCTCCCCCTAGTGGCTGGGTGAAATTTAATACGGATGGGAATTGGAAAATTGATAATGCTGGTATTGCAGGTGTTGCTAGGGATGAGGGTGGCAAATGTCTTCTTTTCTTCTCTTCCCCTTCTGTGACTATATCTCCTCTAGAATCCGAAGTTTAGCCAACGTTCATAGCAGCCTCGGTTGCTATCCGGATTGGTTGGCATCAGATTTTGATTGAATCTGATTGTAGGGTTCTTATCGACATATTTAATGGAACAGAGAAGTGTCGTGGGAAATCTTATGTTATATTAAGCGAATTAATTGCATCTCCTCTGCCATTTTGATTCGTTGGAGCTTCATTCATAGAGAGGGTAATAGTTCGGCAAATTGGCTAGCCATTGCTGGGGCCACGGAGCCACTGGTAGTAATATCGTGGTGGGGACTACTCCACCTCGAGCTTTAGATACCCTGTTGGTTGGGGACCTGCTAGATAGCCCATTTGTCCGGGCTTAGGGGTTGGCTGAGCTACAGTTTTTTTGGTAATCTTGTTTTTTATTTGTGAGGTTGATGCTCGGTGTGGTGATCTCAGTGGTAAGGAAATTCTAGGGTGAGGCTATGCGATATTGACCTTATCTGAAATTGGTCTTAGTTGTTCTTCTTTTAATCTGTTAGATATTGGCCACCCAGTACGTTGGTGTAGGATGGATACTTTTGTTTTTGCCATGAAGGTATCTCGATTATTCTTGTTTTGCAGATTTGGTTTCAGGGTTGGTGCAGGTTACTATTTTTGGGGAGCTGGATCTTCTCGCCTCGGATGCGTACTGGTTCAGAACCTCGTCGCTTGCTGAAGATCAATGATTTAAAGAGACGCTCTTTTTTTAGTGCACCCCTTTTTTTGGCTTCAGTTGTCATGTTGCTCTCCGAGATATAGTTTCTTTTGGAGTATACAGTCATTTTTTGCTTATTGTTATACTCTTTTCATCCTGTTGGGTTGAATTGTACTGTGGTAGACGAACCCTCTATTAGTGTATAATGTATTTATTTTCTTTCCGGGATCCTCTCCCTAATATTTTGTTGTACTCAATTTTAATGATTAACACATAGGGAGTCGAATAACGCTTCTTCCCTTAAATACACACACACACACACACAGATATATATATA
>NW_018164594.1:1148360-1154082 GCF_001263595.1 Phalaenopsis equestris | reverse complement strand
ATATATATATATATATAGATATATATATATATATATATATATATATATATATGCATATGTTTATGTAATATATATATAACTATGTATCTATATATCTATGTAATACACACCCACAAAGATTATTTTAGAAATTCAAGTGTTTTCGTAGAAATCCGAAAAGCAATTAAATTTTAAATATATATATATATATATTTTTTAATTTGATTGCATAAAATTATACTTCTTTTTCAAAAATAAAAAGTGCCTAAACATAAATTCAACATTAAAAAAAACGAAATCCAAATCTTAATAATTACCAATCACTTTATTAATTAAACTCATGATACTAGCATATTATGTGATAAACATTGAATGGTTTGAATGTTTTGTATCATATAATGATTGAATGAGTTGAATGATTTTATTTTAATTGGAAGACATGTCAGTTCGTGCATAATCCAAAGTGTGTTGCACGAGTTCAATAACAATCTTTTAAAAATTTGGGGTATTTACATATATACTAGCCAATTCTAATGCATATTTAGCATCTAATGATATTGTCCTCCTGCTCTTAAAAGTCGTGAAAGGATAAAAGAAAAGGATAGGTTGGTTATGGGAAGGGTGAGGGAAGTGAGAGGAGCGATGTCGGTTGAAATCCGACATGAACGGGGGGATGACAGTGGTAGGTGGCAAATTGGACAACAAAGAAAGCTTGCGAACGCCTAGGAGAGATCACTACTTCTCTTGTGTCATTATTCATTTCTTCAATTGCTCTCTACTCAGTAGAAGAGATCTTTCTTCTGCTTGGGCAAACTGATGCAATGCATCCGTAATTGTGACACTTGAATCACTTCTTGGTTAAGAAAGATCTGAGAGTATTAATTAACAACACTTTGTCTCCACTCTGAACTGGTTTTTCCTCAAATAGGGGAGGCTGGGATACTCCATTGGGTATACTTTTAATGTTTGATACAGGTTTAAACTTTTCTAATAAGGTGTGGCGATCACTTGGTGACGTTACTATTTCTCCACCTTTAAAGCTAGAGCATGTACATTGAGTAGGGACCAATATATTTACAGTTGTGTCACATTCCTAACAGACAACCTTAGTCCTCCAAAATACCCTATTGGTTGCTCCTTTGATTCTAACAATCACTTTTCAACAAGAGTTGATTAAATTCAGCTGTATAATTCTCCAAAAAATAATCTCTATCGTAGGTGGTAGAGTATTATGAATATATCATGTCGGTGATGCGGAGGAAGGTGTTTTTGTTGCATCTCATTTTTCATCTTATAACTATATGGTAATCTCACTCTTCCATTCATGATATCAAAAACGTTTCAGATTTTCCCACCATAGAAATGAATTTTTTTTTAACTTGATGGTTACTAGCATGAACCTTTAGTTAAGTAGAACACTCTTGTACTCAAATTCTCGTTTCACTGTCTTAAGCCACTATGAACTCGTCTGGATCCACACTACCGCAAAATCTGATAAGTCAATCTTTACTCCAAATTTTTAACTCTTCTAATATCCCATGCCAAATCATCAAGGTATTGGTTCATCATCGAAAAGTACCTGGAGGAAGAAATTCAGTCCCTCCTCTCAATCTGGTGAGTCACCGTTGTGGCAATAGGTGATTTACAAAATTTTGTCCTCTCACAGGCTACAAGCCTCAGTTGTATCTGGCAAATATCTTTTTGCATGCCTTCCACAGTGAGCTCTTAAACACCCTATTGAGGGTTTCTCCTTGGCAATATGACATCATTTCCTCCCAATCAGCTTTTCAACGGATGCACGATTTTAAATCAAGGTTGATTGGGAGCTTAGATTTTGTGATAAATGTGAAAGTGAAATTTTGGTGTAGGTATGAGTGTTGGATTTTAAAAATTTATGAGGCTAGGAATTGCGAGAAGAATAAATTGGTTTTAGTCGAGAATTTTTTTTAAAATTTTTGGTTTGAAGCTCAAAAAACAAAACCCTAAAATAGATAGTAATTTCTAGGTTCTGATACTGTATGATCATCTTAGAGCTCTTAGAAGGCGTGAAAAACTAAAAAAAAAGGGATGTGCAGGTTGTAGGAAGGGCGATGAAAGTGAGAGGAAGGATGTTAGTTGAAATCCGATGTGAAGGACGAAATGACAACAATCAATAGCAAATTAAACGATGAAGAAGGCCCCCAAACATCCGAAGGAGATCACCACTTGTTTATATCAAGCTACATACACATCTCCTTGAAGATATCCAAAAATACAATACTCTATAGAGAAAATAGGAGAAATATCTCCAAATAACATAACAATAGCAAAGAATCCCCCAATATAGAAAAATAAAACATATATACAATCCCATTTCATAAAGAAGCCCTAATTAGAAGAAATAAATATTAAATAACTTAGAAAATGCAATAATCCAAATTGAAACACTCATACAGTATGAATTTTATTTCAGTCTGTCACGAACTGACCCATGTAACAAAATTAAATTAGACGCTCCCACGTCACCTAAACTTTATTTTTTAGATTTATATCACCCAAATCTTTTATATCACATCTAAAATATCATTATTTTAATTAAAAAAAAACACTTGTTATAGATAGATAAAGTGACATACAAGTAAAAATAAAAATTTATTTTAAATACATAAATCATAAAAATTTAGTGATGTATGTAAATCTTCCAGAAAAAAAAAATATTATATAAAAAAAAAATATGAAATTCATTCTTTATACAGTTCAATTAAAAATCGGAAAACTAATAATACAATTTTACTTCTAAAACTTATTTTCATTAGTCCATCTAGATAAGCGAATATATGACAAATTTGTTATTAAACATTCGGAAGAATGTTGCATTTTCTAACCAAAATACAATCTGTACAAAAATAAAACACAAAGGATAATCAACAATTAGCATTAGACCTAAACTAATTCGAAGACTGATTGTCCTGATTAAATCAATTGAAACCAAATTCAAACCAACCCAACATGATATCTCAGAAAAGAGCAGGAGGCCAAAAATCTTTCCAGCCAACAGCTATTCGTTAGAATCACAATCATATGATTCAGGCACCATTCTCTCCAATGCAGCACAGCAGAAAGTGTCTCTATCCTTGAGCAGAAGACGGCTTCCATCTGCATTCCATTTAAGATCGAAAACAGCAAACTGAGGCAGTGGAATATTCACACAGTAAGCTCCTGAAGGATTCCACATGTACAGATGGGCGCTGCCGGTGCACAGCACAAGGCGGGGACAAGTTGGATCCCACGCCGCGGCACGTATCGGCTCTTTCTGGATCATTACGGCGGCAAGCTCGAGATGGCGAATATCCCATATCCAAAGAACGTTAGGCATGCTGTCATTACGGCTGAAGAGATACTGGCTGTCATTACTCCATGATAATAAACCTGAGACATCATAATTTGGAAGATTTATATAAATACCACTCAATTCCTATGTATTTACATATTTAACATCTAAGCTTCTAATGCTTCACTTTTTAAAAGTTAAAATGATGGTATTTTTTATGTCGTATAGAAGATTTGAGTGCTATAAATGTAAAAGATAAATTTTTTGGAGTTAGACATGTAAATACATAGCAGTTGGGTGGAATGTTTTGACTATTTCCCAAAATCAAATCATGTCACAACTTTAAACCTAAACATTAGAAAATAATTGTAACCATCGTGAACATTACAGATTCTTCACTGTCATAATCCCAGCATTGAGATGCCATTTTTACCATCAAATCATAATGTAAAATAATGGTGCAATACGTATAACACATTGAAATACAAATATAATTCCAAGATGAGAAACAAACCGATGCCTTGTTTCGGATTAGGCTTGTCTATTGCTGGCTTTTGGTATGGTAAACTAATAGGAAGGCCCATTAATTTGTACTTAACTCCAGAGCTCCCCTCAGCAGCGTTTTCTGAAAGTGGCAAACAAAAAATTGGTGAGATGATGTTATAAGAGAAATATAGCATCACCATGCACATAAAAACAGGATCGAATAAGGCAATATGCAATTTTTTTACCAATAACTTAAAACTGTGCGGATAATTACAACTGTAGCCTGTCATCATGACCTCATTTAAACAGGCGATTTTTGGTAGTTCTGCAATACGCCGTCGTCTCACTCTTGTCAGAAAAATCATCCATGTTATCATAAAGATGGACAAGTCACTCAAAAGCGCTTTCTCCACTTTCCATGATTGTAAAGGCATGGACTAGTTCTGAGTTAGGTTATCTTTCCAGAATTTTGACACGGGAAGATTTTGAAAATCAATGCAGATGCACACAATATAAGTCTTATAAAACACTCTCATTAATAATTTCAAAATAGATAGCTCCATCCATGATTTTTCTCATACATCCATGGCACCACTGCCTTTATATCACCCCATGGATATAATAAAATGGTGTCGGCAGTGGCAGCGGGCTCTGCTAGAGTTTCGCCCGATGGCATTTCCCGGCGTTGAATCTATCGGCCTCTCTCCTTCTTTCCGCCATCTCCCGACGACGATTTCACGTACACGCAGCTCTCAGTCGACGACGCTCGCTCGTTTCTCCAGTCGACGACGCTCGCTCGCTGTCGTTTCTCCAGTAGACGATGCTTGCTCGTAGTAGTTTCTCCTTACCCGTAGTCGACGATGCTCGCACCAGCCGACAACGTCTGGCTGCCTTCGACAGTGTCTGACTGCTCGTCTCCTAACTTGACGACGCGCCTGTCGCTCTTCTGCCCGACAGACAGTTTCGTCTAGCTGTTGATGCGCCCGAAGTCTGCTAGCATCTTTGTCGCAGCTCGCCAAGCCGCTCAAATCTGACCAAGGTCATTTTGCCCGTGGAGATGGCCTCAACGCTCCGTTCCTATGTCACTGCCCTTGCCGGCGACTTTCCTGTTCCTATTCGTGCCCCTTTTTCAGGTTGAGAGCCTAGTTTTGGTATCGGTAAGTCCTGCAATGTTACACAATCCTTCCATGAGGCTCTTGAAGATGGTGATGATCACACTTTCATTAATAAGTTTGGTAAAAAAATGGGAAGCCTACTCTTTTTCTCATTGAGGTTGAAACCAGTACTCTTGCGTCTTCTTGGTGTTTTTCTCTAGTGGGAAAATTCCTTTAAAGACATCCAAAACTTGAGATCATTCAGAAAGATTTTGATGTTATGAAGCTATCGGGCAGTTGGAATATTGACTTACTTGACGGCGGACATATAATAATTCAATTATCTCACCATGCGGATTACACTTGTATTTTTTCTCGTAGACTTATCAAGATCAACAACCGTTTTATGAAAATCCTGAAGTGGACTATCGATTTTGATTCAAAAGCGGAGTTCATTATCATTTCTGTTTGGATAAAGTTTCCAGAGTTAAAATTACATCTGTTCAACTTGAAAATTTTCTATTTCTTAGCAACTGCTTACGGTAAGCCTCTCAAGATTGATAGTCTTATACTTGCTGTCACCAGACCCTCTGTGGCATGTGCGTTAGTTGAGAGATATATCACTCAACTAGCTTCGGATGAGATATGGATTGAAACCACTCACAACGGGCATTGGCAAAAGGTTGAAATAGAACCACACCCTTCTTATTGCTCTCATTGTAGTATGTTTGGTCATAGTTCTACTATCTGCTATCGTTTGCATCCTCATCTAAGGTCAAATATTGCTAAATATCAACAACCTGTTCAAAAATCTTTTCATACTGAATTGGGAGTAGACTTCTTGTCACCTACC
>NW_018164594.1:1144806-1148350 GCF_001263595.1 Phalaenopsis equestris | reverse complement strand
CTGCTGAGAAGGTGCAGCCTGACCCTCTTTCCAAAACCACAATTTCTGATGAAGAACACCAGACCCAAGTCTTTTACCCCTGGATGCTCCTGCTTCCAGCTGCTGGTTTGGAGCATGGTACTTTGGAGTCCCATCAAGCATCTCCCCATACTAGAAGTACGGATCCAAACGTGTCTATACCACTCACTGTTATTGAAGAAGACTCACTTACATGCCAAGATACACGAGAGTGCTCCTTTAATTCAATAAAAGATCAGCTAGTATAATAAGTAGTTGTTTCTAATGTTCAACAATCTAAACATGTCTGGCACACTTTAGACCAATCCACTCATCAGGTAAGCCAGTTTTTGAATGAGGAATGACAAGTCTATTCCAGAAGAAAGAAAAATAATGGAGGCCGACTTGAGCTCAAAAACTTATTAGAGGATATATTGGTTACTATTAGCAATGACATTCATCTTACCAATTTATTAGCTGACTCTTTTCCTAGAACTAGAGTTAGAGGCAGAGCAAAATTGAGTTGCTCTCTAGCTACTTGATAGTACGCGTTTTGACACTTTTGGTTTTTTTTAGGCTCTTATATATTTTTTTGTATTTTCTTTTTTTGGAACCATTTGCATGTGACGTATATCGTGCGGGTAGGGTTTCATGCTTGGGCCGTCTCACATAATTTATCTGTATTCTTCTTTCTTTTTAATATATTAGCCCTTGGGCTTTATCCAAAAAAAAAAAAAAAGAAAAAAAATCCAAAATCTGAAATACACACAGACAGTTACACGGTAAAAATGAATGGGGCATCTACATACCACCCAATTCTTATGCATAAAAATATCTAACACCTAAACTCTACTTTTTACATTTAAACCGCCCAATCTTTCGTATTAAATAAAAAATCTCACTATTTTAACTTAAAAAAATAAAATACACCTACTCATGTGTAACTAAGATGGCATATAAATAAAAATTAAAGTTTAGTTGTTAGACACGTAAATGCATAGGAATTAAGTGGTATTATGTAAATTTTTCAAAAATGAATTTTGTGTCTAGGTCACTGAATGGAGTACTGTTGGGTGAGTGTGATGCAAAATGGATGGTGGCGTACTGGTGTTTATTGTGTCCATATGGGATTATGGTTCGCCGGTGCTAGTGGAACTATGCACATGCTATAGATACCTAGCTATACTTTAGATTTGTATGGCAAGCCTATGTATGACCAACCAATAGACATCACACTGATTTTAATTGTCAAAATCAATACATCATACATGTACCGGTTAAAAGTATTTTTCAGCTTAAATTACCTCTATGAGTATATATCATCTAACTGCTATAACTTTGTTACCTATAACAAATAAGCATTATATAAGAAGATAGTTGCATAGCATTGAAGAGTATAACCCATTTTTCTTTTCATTCAACTACTTTGGTGTAGAAGTAGAGGCCATAGCTATAGAGTGAATGGAAATGATAGTTACACAAGTATTATAACGAGAAATTTCTCTAATGAGTGATTTACAACAAGCATAGAAAACTAGGATGTAATAGATGGAATCCATAGGCTTTCACAAGAGGAAATCAGTGTTGTCACGGGCCAATGAGCGATGAGATGGTCCAAAATAGGAGGTTATGGATTTCACAAGAGGAAATCAGTGTTGTGGCAGACCAATGAAAGATGAGATGGTCCAAAATAGGAGGTGACACATTTATCTTCGGTAAGCATAACTAGTGAAGAAACTGTGTTTAGGTTTGGATGGGAGATAAATAGATTAAAAAAGTGAAATAAAAGTCGAGAAGATTTAGATAAGCAAATATGTTGTGTCCAATATTTATCTATAATCTAGTGGAAAGATAATCTCTATTAAACCGTGGACATGGGAAAACTTCATTGAACGACAAAAATCTTTTCTCCAAATTTTTTAGGCATTCAAGCTGGTATATAATTATTCCCTTAGTCTTATTACAGAATTGCTCCCAAATGCATGTTTTTCCCACAACAATTGCTATCAGAGTAAAACGCTTTGGAGTTCTAGGAAAAAGTGGGAGTAAAGGTGACAAAAATAAGAAGGTAAGAATCAACAGGATAAATGGTAAGAAAAAGTACTGAAAAATGCAAATGGAGGATTACTTGTAACAAAGAAAACTATTATCAACCTCTTTTTGTGTAGAAACCTACTAGAGTAAGCCAAGAAGAATGAAACCACCCAGACGGACAAGCACTCAGGGTTGTACACATGTCCCTAATAATGAGGGTTGCCTTCCATATGTTGCATAAGAAACCTTCACAGCAAATAAAGTACCTCTAGTGAGGTTTTTTTTCGATCTTAAAATAGTTGAAGTTGATTTTGTAGTAATATATATCAATTAGTTCAATCTGACAACAAGTTAGTAGAGCTTGATAGGTTCCAAATTCAATGATGAAGTTCGTGTATTTAACTTGTTATAATCAATTATGACAAGATAGGTTGAAACTATCATAGCCATTGGCAATCCCTGTGGGTCTTCAATGTTGAAGCATGACGATGTATATGACCTCATTTTAGTGAGGACATCAAGAGTGCTGAATCTAGTGAAGGATTTTCATCAGATTCTCTGGATATTGATAGCAGAGGACAAAGTGTGTGAAAAAACATTAGAGAAGGTAGATCAAAATCTTAGCAAAAAAAGCCAATAAATAAATAGTCGTAATGGTGCACAATGGCAACGAGGCAAGATTGACCACATAAAAAAGGATTATTATTAAGAAAAGGGTTATAAAAAATAATTTTATGTGATTCAGCATCAAATTATCCTATATACATGCCTAAGCACCCAAGTGCTTAAGATTCCCCTAAACGAGCTCCTCATGTCAAGGAATCTCTCTGCTTACAGCAGAGTAGCCTTCACACACTTAAACTTCGACACCAAACAAACACAACAGCAACACGTCTCGAAACAAGCAAGATAAACCAATAATCCCAATTGAAAAATAATAAATATGTTTCCAAAGGTCTCTAACACTTCAAAGCAATACAAGGCTAATACCAATTATCAACAAGAAAGCTACTCAGCCTCTGCAGCAATAGATTGAAGTATCCAATGTAAATCACATACAAATTTTGAAAGGCCGGTTGATTTAAAGAAAATAGGGTGTAAAGTATTCCACATGCTGGGGCTCTGAAAATATCGATGTTTAGTTTGAAGCAAAAGGAATGTAAAATAAAATTTTAATGGATTCCAAACTCATCCCATGAATCATTTCAAGTGTATACCAAACTCGATAGATTTGGCTATGTTTCAAATACACCGTAAGCTGTCGCCATTGTTGCCACCCTATAACTGTCCGCCCCTTCCATCATTGCCGCCACCCTTTGTCACCAGCTACCACAATAGCCCAATAGTTGCCACCCATCACCTCCCGCTGCCACCATCAGATGTACCCCATCGCTGCCACTTATCACCGTCAGGCGCCATCGTCGACCACCTGCTACCTACACTATTGGGCATCGCCACTACTACCCACCATTGTCAACTGCCGACTACAACCAATTTCTGCCCACCCCACCCA
>NW_018164594.1:1128852-1144796 GCF_001263595.1 Phalaenopsis equestris | reverse complement strand
ACCCACCCACCCACCACCCACCACAATGACATCCACCGTCCAGTCCCACCGCCGACCACCTCTACTACCCAAATACACCAGTAACACCATTATCCACTGACCACTACCAACCAACATCTATAATCTCCATCATTGGGCTTTACATTGAATTCAAGAAAACACAAAAGTAATATTTTGTATTATTTTACATTGAACCAAACAACTCTAAAATATTTTTGACGCACTACATTTCAAATACACAACATTCATTTTACCATGCATTTTCAAAATTAAAAGAGGATAATCACAGGTAAAATTCAAGGAGATTGCAGTTTGGATGGACAACTAAAAAAACACTCAATAACACTTTTAAAAAGAAAACACTTAAATATTCATAATTTTCATGACTTTCTCTTCATTTTATGAGGGGTAAATAGAATTTAATCACATTGGAATAAGCATCCAAAAAATCACAAAAAAATCTCAAGAAACTTAAGCTCCAGAGGCTAGTAAAACTTCTTCAATAGCTAATTATGTCAACTCCCGTCCTTATGAGGAAGAGAATCAAACTAGATAATTTGGGCTTGCAAATTCTTATATTTGTTATTTGAATATTATTGAAAATATTAGACTCGTCGACTCGAGTCCTTAAGAGGAGAAAGATCAGGCTAGTTTGATGAGACTTAAAACTCTACCCTATAGGCAAGACGGTTCGATTAAGAGCATGTGTAGTTTAATTATCTTGGATTTGAGTTATATAATATGAGGGTTCTTTAATCTTAAAATAATAATATATTTTTCAAAAGAACTTTGCATGATTATTAGAGTAAACGAGTGGACATTTAACATCAACTCACACGGCATTTTCGGACCCTTGAGAAATTAGAAATGCTACTATATTTGGTGGAGCACATGAGGATTTATGATTTTAAAGTTGCACACATGCAAGATTTTGAGATTATGCATTGTAGACTCATTTTTTATAAATTTCTTAAAATAATATGTATAGCTCTACTCTATTCAACTTGTTATTCATATAAGTCTTAAAAGCAATCACACAGATTATATTTGATTTACGAAATAGCCTTAAAGCTTGTACACTTTTAAATCATTTTGAACTTGGAATGTTTGCAAAAAAATTATAATTCTGGATTAGATAATTTTATTTTGGGCTTAAGAAGAAATCCTCTAATCTTCACTAGCAAGTGATATTGCAAATTCAGCTGTAAAATGATATATTAAGTCTTTGTTTTAGCACTTAAAATGAATGGAATTTATTCCTTAAGCTTAGCCCCAAATATCTTAAATCAATTTGTTAGGGCAAATATTCTATATTTGGGTCAATTTTAAAAATAAAAATGATTCAAGCCTAAGAGCATAAACTTGCATTATTTTCCAACTTGAAAAGGCCCAAATGTGAATTAATTTTCAAGCCTAAAAGCATAAATTTCAAAAGCCCAAAATTCAAATTATTTTTAAATTCACAAGATCCACATTTTATATCACTTTTGTAAGTTCGCATATTCCAAAAATTTTAGTTATTTACAAGTCAAATTCATTTGAAATTTCGGCAACCTTGATGTAAGTGAAATGTGTGATGAATTCCTGGTCTGTTTAACTTTGTTTTTGCACATCTTATACTTATATTATGCGTGAGAAAGGTAATTTTATCTTATTTGTAAAGATAATAGGTTGGATGTTGTTTTGGAATGAAAAAGGGCGAATTTAAGCAACTAAAGGCTGTTTTTGACCCAGCGCACCAATGCCACAGGAACAATGCACCTGTGCACAAAAGCTGTTGCATCCAAGCCAAGTTAAAGTACGTGCACTGGCATCACGGCTCGCCCACGACTAGACAATATAGTTCCGGCGCACACCCATGCTGACATCACGGAGCGCCCACGCTAGGCTCACTAAATCAAATTTAGAAAAAAATTTCTTGTCGTTGTTGAGCTCTGCCTATATATATGTTTATATGGATGTCTCTAAAGCAACTTGTGCGGCTGGAGACTGTGAAAGGAGAGAGATTTTGGTGAGAAAGAATTCTCCCTTAGGGTTTTCTTTCTCTCATTAGGTTGAAACCTCTAGGGGTTGCTTTTACTTCTCTTCTTCCACTTTGTTCTTGAGGATCTTGAAAGTTTGTGTATGAGAGAGGGATTTACTACTCTTGTGGAAAGAATAAGTCTTGATTGTAAGTTTTATAATTATTTTTTTCTTGCAATGATGATCTGCATGACTTTCTTATATGTGTTTTTCTCTACTATGCATGGCTGAATTGCCTATCGTGTTCCTGTGATATAAGGTTGTTCATTTTATCATGATTTTTCGAGATCTTATCTATGTAGCATTTTTTTAGCTTTTATAGATTTATGTTGTTGGTTAACTTTCGGGGTTTCATTTACACATAATCTGTGACCAATTAGGATTTTAATATTTTTCGTGAACCATGACTTTTGTCTGTTGCGTAGTGGAACGAAAAAGTTAACCACGAAATTCAGATAGAATAGGCATATTCTAATAGGATTCTGCAACCTTGAAAAGAGATAAGGGGAATCCTCAGAAACGCCATGGGTTAAGCAAAATTTAACTTCATGGGTTTCTGATTCTTCTTCTGACCTATGCATAGAAGAAAACTTATCCCTAACTGACAACTATTACGTAGGAAAAATTAAAGAAATCCATGAAATCCCATGATACCTGAGCCTAAAGGCACGAGTTTCATCTATCTTGAAGAACACCAATTTTCTCTCTGCTTTATGTGATCATGGTTTATTTTCCGTTAGGATTTTAAGATTTCAACCCTAAGTTGTAATCACGTCAAGTTAGGTTCTCAAAGTTAGTAAAATAAAGATTTTCGGCAAAGAATAATTGTTAATCATTTTCTCGTGAGATCGATACGCAGACTCAGATACCACATATTACTTGACATGTATATTAACATGTTTGACCGACTTACCTCGCGGTAATTTTTTGGCCAATAATTTTTTGGCGTCATTGTCTGGAAAAAATGTTAATAATCATTCTGATTTTATGAGAACATAGTTGATAAACTTAGAATCTAAGTTTGACAGTTTTTATTTTCCTGTTCTTATTTTCATTAGTTATTGTGTTGCACTTGTATTGTTGTTATGTGTTTTCTTGCATTGTTGAAAAATAAAAAAGTTGAAAAAAAATTTATGAAAGCCAAAACTCCAAAAATATTGTCTATTTTTCTTCTTTTCTGCATGTATTGTTTGCTTTGCATGTGTAAATTGACTGACTCGTGTGACTCATGATTGTTTGCTTATTGAGTCTATCAAATCTGTCATAGGATCACATTGTCGCTGTCATAGTGTATGCATAAGGGAGCCGAGTCTGATGTTGCCCCTTTTGACTTTGAAATTGATCGAATCTTTAAACGCCTTATGAAAGCACATTACTCACTAACACTCCCATAGAGAAGGCTAAAGCTCAAAGCCCCATCATGAAACCCAAAAACCCCACGATACCGGAGTTACAAAGGCACAAGCCTCATCTCTCTCGAAGAACACTAAATTTCTCTCTGTTTTTTATTTTTGCTTTCAGTTATCGTATTTTTTTTTCTATTAGGATTTTAGGATTTTGACCATCTATTGTGATCACACCAAATTAGGTTCTCAAAGTTAATAACTAAATACATTCGGCCAAGAATAATTGTTGACCCTTTCCTCATAGAATCGAGACGTGAACACTGATACCATACATTACTTGACATGTAAACTTGTGCGATTGCTCTACTTAACTCGCAGTAATTTTTCTATCATAAATTTTTTTGTGGCCATCAAAGTTAGTATGCTTAGCTAGGTTTCACAGTGACCGAAAAATAAAAATATGAAGACCTAAAAATAAAAACCTGATGACAGAAAAATTACCATGAGATAAGTCGGTCAATCAAGTATGTACACGTGTAAAGTAATATGCAGTATCAAAGTTCGCGTATCGATTCTACGAGGAAATGATTAGCAATTATTGTTGGCCGAAAATTTCTAGTTTACTAACTTTGGTAACCTAGCTTGGCAAGATCACAACATAGGGTTGAAGCCCTAAAATCCTAACAGAAAATAAATCACGATTGTAGAAAGTAGATAGAAACTTGATATTCTTCAAGAGAGATGAGACTCGTGACTCTATGACTCGAGTATCGTAGGGTTTTGTGATTTTCCTTAATATTTTCCTACGTGTAATTATCAAGCATGGATAAATATTCTTCTTAAGCCTATGTCTAGGTCAGAAGAAGAATCATAAACCCATGAAGTTTAGTTTTACTTAACCCACTAGCGTTTCCATGGATCGCCTGATTCCTTATCAAGGTTGAAGAATCCTACTAGAATGTGCCTATTCTATCAGGATTCCGAGGTTAACTTATTCGTTTCGACACGCAATGGCAGAAGTCATATAACACAAAAAATATGAACATCTTAATTGGTTAAAATAAGAGTAAATGAAATCTAGAAGGTTAACCAACAACATAAAGCTATAAAAGCTAAGAAAATGTTATATGGAAGACATCTTGAAAAACCAAAATAAACCCACTAACCTTACATCACAGAGACACGAAAGAAATTTAGTCATACATATCATCATTGCAAGAAGCAAAAACTTGTAAAACATACAATCAAGACTAGTTCTCTCCATAAGAGTAGTTGATCCCTCTCTCATATATAAACTTTCAGGAACGACAAGAACAAAGGCGAAGAAGAGAAGTAAAAACAGCCCCTAGAGGTCTCAACCAAAAGAGAGGACGAAAACCCTAAGGGAGAATTCTTTCTCACAAAAATCTCTCGCCCCTTCTAGCTTCCAGCCGCCCAAGGTGCCATAGACACATCCCTATGAACACATATATATGCAAAGCTCGACAAAGACAATAAAAATCCTTATAAGTTTAATTTAGCAAGCCTGGCAAAGGCTGCTAACAAAAAAAGGGCAAATTTAAACAACTAAAGGCTGTTTTTAACTCAGTACATCAACGCCGCCTTCACAGTGCGCTTGCGCCCAAATGCTGGCGCACCCACGCCAGATTAAAGCATCCGCACCGGCATCGCGATAAGCTTGCGCCCATGCTCTCTAAATCAAATTTGGAAGGACTTTTTTTGGTATTTGTCGAGCGTTGGCTATATATATGCTCATAGAGACATGTTTAGGGCATCTTGAGCGGTTGAGGTTATAAGAGGAGAGATTTTGGCAAGGAAAAGTTCTCCCTTAAGGTTTTCTTCCTCTCCTTGAGTCTAAACCTCTAAAGGTTGTTCTTACTTTTTTTATTCCCTTTTGTTTTTGTTGTTCTTGAAAGTTTGTGTATGAGAGAGTGATATATTACTCTTGTGGAGAAAGAAAGTCTTGATTGTAAGTTTTACAATTATTTGTTTCTTGCAATGATGATCTACATGGCTATATTGTCTGTGGTTTTCTCTACTCTACGTGGCTTAATTCACTTTCGTGTCTTTACGATGTAGGGTTGGTTGTACTTCGAGATGTTTTCCATATAACGTCTTATGAGCTTTCATGGCTTTATATTGTTGGTTAACCTTTTGAATTTTATTTACTCATAGTCTGACAAGTTAAGATGTTAATATCTTTTGTGATCTATGACTTATGCTCGTTGTATAGTGGAACGAATAGGTTAACCATGAAATCCTGATCGATTAGACATATTCTAGTAGGATTCTGCAACCTTGATTAGGGATCGAACAAATCCTGAGAAACGTCATGGGGTTAAGCGAAACTCAATTTCATGAGTTTCTGATTCTTCTTTTGACCTAGGCATAGACTTAAAAAGAAAACTTATACATAGTTGGCAACCATCACGTAGGAAAATATTAAGAAAAACTACGAAACATCACGATACCCGAGTCATAGAGGCACACACCTCATCTCTCTTGAAAAAGACCAAGTTTCTCTTTGTTTTCTGTTTTCGGCTTTCCGCTTTCTGCTTTATGCAAATCACGACGCCAAGCTAGATTCACAAAGTTAGTAAACTAGAGATTTTCAGCCAAGAATAATTGTCAATCGTTTCCTCGTAGGATCGATACATTGATTATGACACTACATATTACTTAACATGTATACTTGCGTGATTATTACCTTGAGGTAATTTTTCGGCCATCATGTTTTTTGCATCGTTGTTGGAGAAAGGGGTTAATAATTATACTTATTTTAGAAGAACTTTAGATGATAAACTTAGAATTTAGGTTTGACACTTTCTATCTTCCTGCTCTTGTTTTCACTAATTATTGTGTTGCACTTGTATTGTTGTTCTATGTTTTCTTGTTGGTACTGAAAAATAAAAAAGTTGAAAAATTTTATTAAAAACTTAAAAGCCAAAAATATTCTATGTGAGTGTTTTTCTTCATTTTTGCATGTGTTGTTGGCTTTGGTTGTGTGTATGTTGACTAATCTGTGTGGATCATAGTGATTTTTTGCTTATTGGGACCCTATCAGTCTGTCGTAGGATCACGTTGTCACTGTCTTAGAGTACACATAGGAGAGCCAAGTCTAATCTTGCCCCTTTTGACCCTGAAAATGGTTGAACTTTTAGACGCTTTAGGAGAGCACATTTACTAATTGACACCCCATAGTCATGGCTAACCCTCAAAGCCCTACCATGAAACCACTTGGGGATTACATCAACCCTTCTCTTGAAGAAATCCACAGGAACATCAACTATACCCAACTGTAGAGGCCAAAACCTTTGAGCTAAACGTGCCATTAATCAAATGGCCCAAAACAACCAATTTTGGGGACTACCTATGAAGGACCCAAACCTTCACTTGTCCAACTTCATTGAAATTTATGCAAACTTCTGGCATAACAGTGTCCCCATCGATGTTATTAGACTTAAGATGTTATATTTCTTATTGAGAGACAAAGCCAAGACGTGGTTAAATTACCTTGCCCCACCACGTGGACTGAACTGACCCAAAAATTTTTGATAAAGCATTTCTCTTCATCTATGATTGTTAGGCTTAAAAATGATATCATGTCATTCACCCAAATAGATGGAGAGTCCATTTATGAGGCTTGGGAGAGATTCAAGGAATTTCTTAGGAGATGTTCACACCACGTGTTACCTGATTGGCTGATCATCCAATCCTTTGAGCAGTTACAGAAAAGATCCCCAGGGAATAGGCACACGTAGAGAAGATCACCCATTGAGGAGTTGGTAATATAAATGAGAATCAATTACAAAGCCAAGTTGTTGCAATTAGAATCTCATCGACTAGGACAGCCAGCGAATGTCTCAAATAATAGACCCTCGGGTACACTCCTGAGTATTACTGAAGTGAACCCAATGTAAAAGGGATTGAGCAAGTGCAGGCAGCGAAACTGAGAAGTGGAAGAAGGTTAGAAGAAGCCCCTAAGAGAAAGAACCCTGGAGACTTAGGGACTGTTTGGGGCAGCTGCAGCTTCTCAGCTTTTCAGCTGCAGTTGTGCTGCCCTAGGAATCTGCTACGGGAAAGCTGACTGTCGGTTTGTTGCAGCTAGGGCGACTGTTTCTAGAAAAATAATCATTTTGCCCCTATTTAGTAAAGCTATTTAGCAAAATTGTTCACGGACAAAGAAATCATTCGAAAAGAAAAAAAAAAAAACTCAAAAAGACCATGGGAAATAGATCAGTTAGTAACTACAATATCTGTTAAAAAAATCAAAAATCAATAACTACCTTATATTTGATTAGTAATTTTATAACATGATTACCATTAAAATCCTCAGAATTGAAGATTACTCTGATTTATTTTCATAATGAATATTACTTTTCAGAGCCTGTTCTTTTTTAAACAAAAAGGCAGAATAGAAAAAACATTACTAAAATAATAAAAAAAAAAAATTGGAAACAAATTTTGAGAGTACCAAAACTTAGAATAAAAACAGTTCAAATCTGGTGTCATATAAAAGAAATAACAATAGAAGGCCGTTAAACTCAAACACTCTGCAACATTGCTACAGTTTTTCATCATTCAAGGATATAAAATGGTCTAGTGAAACAAGATAGAGCAAAAGTTCAGTAGTTTTATGGCAAAAGAACATAACAAACTGATCAAAAGTGAGGGTTGAAGATGAAAAACTCTTAGCGATATCTACAGAGCGGCAAGGTCTGGTTCCTCTTCCAGATTGCTCTGCGAGAGGGCCTTGCCTTGTGATGGAGATGGCCTTTGCCGCGAAGCACCCTGTACTTTTTCCCGAAGGAGGCGAGTCCACGAAGCTCTCTCCACTATTTACAGATCAACCAAACCTCCTCCTCCCATTAAGTCGGTCGCCTCTACAATGAGAACCTTGCTTAACCCAGTTATCTCCTTGGTGCTTCTGATCCTGTTGAACTCCACTACCCCGATCCGCAGCTTCAACATCACTAAGATCCTCACGTAGCTCCATTACCCGGATCCGAAGCTCTCTGTGCAGTATCGGCTACCTCGCGCCCCAAATTGAGCAGCGGGCGGGGCGGCCTAAAGGGCTTCGCGAGGGAGCGTGGGGCAAAGAGGTCAAAGCCGATGGAGAACGCAAAGCCGCAGGGTCGATCTCGCGGCCCGCGTTCCGCCTATTTTAGCGGCGGGAGGCTGCAAACGCGACATCCAAATGAGAAATTTTTTCTCCGCTTCCCGGTTTGGGGCCGAATCGCGCGAAATACGTGGCCCCAAACGAGCCTTAAACTCTGCCATAGAAGGTGAACCTGAGATCCAACTACGTAGAAAGACCTATCTCACCCGTAAGGATTGATCCTTAAGAGAGGTTGCCATCACATTTTCCCCAGAGGTTGAAAATGCAAAAAGTGGACCATCGATTCTCTGAGTTTTTAGAAGTGTTCAAGCAACTAACTATGAATATACCTTCTGCAAAGGCCCTGGAACAAATGCTTAACTATGCCAAGGAGCTTCACCATCCCATGTGTCATAGGAGAGAAGTTTCTAGGAAGAGTTCTTTATGAGTTAGGAGCTAGTATCGACCTAATATCACAATCCATTCTCAAGAAACTTGAGTTAGGAAAGGCCCAAACTACCAATCTAACCTTGTAGTTAGTTGACGATCCTTTGTCTGCCCTATAAGAATTATTGAAGATGTGTTAGTGAAGGTAGATGAGTTAATATTCCCTGCAGATTTTGTAGTAATAGACATGGAGGAGGACAAGAAAATACCACTGATAGTTGATCGACCCTTTCTACCCACCGGTAGAGCAATGATCGATGTCTGGAAATTGACTATGCGAGTGAATGATCAGGAAGCTACCTTTGATATTTTGAATTCAATGAGATTTCCTAATGATTCAAGTGAAGATCATTATCATTAAATTGATGTAATGGACGGGATAGTGTTCGACCAATTTGTTGCGACCTTGTAGAGCAATTTGAGACTGAGGATGAGAGTGAGACATCTAAGGAGGAATCTGCTCTACTGTTAGAGGGGAACCCTAGAGCCATTAGGGAGAGGTTTGAGCTCTCAGACAACACCACAAATGCCAAACTCCTACTGTCATCTACTAAGGTAGCCCCTGAACTGGAATTGAAAACCTTGTCTAACCAACTCAAGTATGCCTATTTACGAGAATCCTTAGCCTTGCCTGTGATTATTTCTAGAAACTTCAATGAGAAATAAGAGGGGAAGTTGATGAGGGTGCTTAGAACATTTAGAAATGCTTGTGGGTGGACCATAATTAACATTAAAAGTATAAGCCCGTTCTTATGTATGCATAGAATTTTGATGGATGAGCGACATAGACCCGAAGCTGAACCCCAGAGGAGACTGAACCCAATGATGAAAGAGGTGATGAGAAAAGAAATTTTGAAGTGGCATGATGCTGACATTATCTAACCCGTCTCAATAGTGTCTGGGTTAGCCCTATACATTGTATGATAAAGAAAGTAGTGACGATAGTAAAAAATGAGACGGAGGAACTAATTTAATACATGTTAGGACCGTCATTGAATGGAGGATCTGCATTGACAATAGGAAGCTTAATTGAGCCACCGGGAATGACGATTTTCCCTTATCATTCCTAGGCCAAATATTGGATAGATTAGCAGGGTACCCTTTCCATTGCTTCATAGATGGTTACTCAGGATACCACCAGATCACCAAGCACCCGAGGACCAGAATAAGACCACATTTACAAGCTCTTATGAGACATTTGCCTTTAGAAGTATGCCTTTTAGACAATGCACTACGCCAACCACCTTCCAACGCTAACAAATTCTCTTTGTTTGGCACCTCATTTGACTCATGTTTGAAGCACCTTGCAAAAGTGCTGCAAATGTGTGAAAAGACCAATCTGGTATTGAATTAAAAGAAATGTCAGTACATGGTGACTTAGAAAAAGTCTTTGGACATAAGATTTTTGAGAAAATGATTGAGGTAGATCCAACCAAGATTCATATAATAGAAAAACTATCACTGCCCACTTCTTTAGGAGTTTTTAGGGCACGTTGAATTTTACCGTAGATACATTAATGATTTTTCCAAGATCACCAAGCCCTTATGTCATCTATTGCAAAAAAATGTTCCCTTTCATTTCAATGAGACCTGCCTAGCAACATTTGAGACCTTAAAAGTCAAATTAGTCACCACACTTGTAATTGTAGCATCTAATTGGAACATATCATTTGAGTTGATATGTGATGCGAGTGGCTATGTGGTAAGAACAGTATTAGGCCAGAGGAGAAAGAAGCTTTTTCATGCCATATATTATGCCAACAGGACCCTCAATGATGACCAAGTAAATTACAGCACTACAGAGAAAGCACTATTGGCCATAGTGTTTGTTTTTGATAAGTTTAGGCCGTAGCGGATAGGAACACGAGTCACGGTGTATACCGATCTTGCTGCTATCAGGTACCTTATAGCCAAGGAGGATGCCAAGCCACACTTGATATAATGGGTCCTCTTGCTACAATAATTTGATATGAAAATTGTTGACCAGAAGTGTACAAAAAACTAGGTACCGATCACTTGTCTAGTCTCGAGCAGGAGGATTCTCAGGAGCGGCTAGTCGACATAAAGGAGAGCTTCTCTGCTGAGCAATTCCTTGCCATTTCTGAGGATTAAGCCTCGTGGTATGCTGACATAGAAAACCTCATTGTCAATGGGATCTCTCTGTACAGTCTAAAGTATCACTAGCGAAAGAATTTCTTTTCAGCGGCCAGATTCTATTATTGAGAAGATCTCTATCTTTTTAGGAGATGCAAAGACCAGATTATTTGGAGAAGTGAGCCATCAGAAGAGGTCGACAATATCATCAGATTTTATCATCATTTTGAATCAGAAGAGGTCGACGATATCATCATTTTATCATCAGAAGAGGTCGACGATATCATCAGATTATTTGGAGAAGTGAGCCATCAGAAGAGGTCGACGATTAAAATTATTTCCCAAAAAATTGAAGCCCAGGTGGTCATGACCATTTACTGTAGTAAAAGTGTATCTATTCGGAGCCGTAGCTATTCAAAATATGAAAATCAACAATAGTTTCAAAGTTAATGGCCAAAGGTTAAAGTTTTACTTTGGACGAGATAGGAAAGGTCCTAAAAAAAATCTGATGTTGGAGCCATCCTGATAGTAGATCTAGAGTGACCAAATATTTTCATTCTCCATTCTATTGTTGCTACTTTGATTGGTAATTTGTTATTTGAAAAAAAAGCTAGATAGAAAACAAGTTTGGGGGAGAGAATTTTACTAATGTGCTCAAATTTAATTTGAAAAGTGGAGGGTTGTGTTAAACACTGTCATTGTCAGTCCCAAGCCCGAATGCGAAAAGTTGAGGGTTGTGTTAGGTAGTCAACAGCCAGCGTAAAACTTATTGAAATAATCATGTCGGAATACAGTGAAAAATGTGCAAAGGTCGCTACACCGACATTATGTGATAGCCTTTTGATCATTAGTAAGTGCCAAGGCGTTCCTTGGAAGCGACATGTTGTATGGTCTGAATACAGTAAAAAATGTGCAACGGCCGCTACACCGACACCCAAGTGTAATGTCAAATATGCGAGGGTTCCCACAGTACGGCGGATGGATGCGGTAAAGAAGTTAGTCCATAAAACTAATATTAGGATAGGATTATGGAATATAGGTACTCTCACCGGTAAATTAATGAAATTAGTTGATATTATGATTCAGAGAAAGATAAATGTCTTATGTGTTCAAGAAACTAAATGGGTTGAAAAAAAAAACTAAGGAGATTGATAACTTAGTTTTTAAACTTTAGTATTCAGGTAAGAGTCGCACTATAAATGATGTATGTGTATTTATAGATAAAAGTTTGAAATACAATGTTGTAAAAATTAATAGAGTTGGAGATTGAATTATAGCCCTTAAGATTATTGTTGATAATAAAATTTTGAATATTATAAGTGCATATGCTCCTCAAGTAGGTTTAGATATAGGTTTGAACGATAAATTCTAGAATGACTTAGAAAACTTAATACAAATGATACCTCTTGAAGAAATATTTTTTATTGGAGCAGATTTAAATGGACACGTTGTTGGTAGAGCCGTAGAAGATTTTAGAAATATTCATGGTGGCTACGGCTTTGGAGTGATTAATGATGAAGGTAGAGCTATATTAGATTTTGTTTTAGCATATGATTTTGTTGTTGCTAATACTTTAATCAGGAAAATGGATGAGCATATTATTACTTATAAGATGGATCTAATAAAACACAAATTAATTATTTTCTTATCAGAAGAAGAGATCGTCGAGAATGTAAAGATTACAAGGTCATTTCAAGTGAGGATTTAAGTACTCAATATCGATTATTAGTTCTAGATTTTAAGATGAAGAGTTGTAAAATAAAAAATACTAGGAATCATAATCGTAGAATTAGATGGGTGTACCTAAATGACACTAATAAAATTATTTTTATAAGTAAAATTCAAGATTTCAAAATTTGGGATGTTCATGAAAAAGCAAATATGTGAGATAAAGTAAAAAAACTATTACACAAGTGACAAAAGTTGTACTTGGAGAATCAAAAGAAAATGTTTCTATAAAAAAAATAGTTAGTGGTAGAATAATAACATGCAATAAAAAATAAAATATAACAATTTATGTTATAAAAATTGATTTAAATGTTAAATCTTAGAGAACTGAGAAAAATATCAAATGATTCGTAGAAGTCTAAGAGAACAATATGTGACGCTAAAAATTTTCTATTTAGTGATCTTTATAATAGATTAGATATTAAGAATGATGAAAAATAAATGCATAAACTAGCAAAATAAAGAGAAAATAAAAGTAAAGATGTAACTCAAGTAAAGTGTACTAAAGATGAAAATTAAAAAGTATTTTTCTTAGAAAAAGTTATTGAAAATAGATGGATGAGTTATTTTGATAAACTTTTTAATGAAGTTTCGGCCTTAGTGATTTTAATATCATTAATAATAATAAAATATTTTATTTTTACTCTCGCATTAGTAAAAAAGAAGTTGAGGAGAGTTTAAAGAAAACCAAGAGTGGAAAGTCTGTAGGACTTGATGATATCCTAATTGAAGTGTGAAAGTATTTAGGAGATTTGGGAGCTTCTTAGTTTACTAAACTATTTAATATTATTTTTAAAACTAAAAAATGCAGGAGTGGAGGAATGAGTATTTTGATCCCCATTTTTAAGAATAAAGGGGATGCACAAGAGTGTACAAATTATAGAGGAATTAAGTTGATGTGTCATATTTTAACATTATGGGAGAGGATAATTGAACATAGGTTGAGACGTATTACAAAAATTTCTCATAATCAATTGGGATTCTCATAATCAATTGGGTAGGTCCACTATGGAAGCTATACATTTATTGAGAGGTTTGATGGGGAAGTTCAGAGATAATAAGGAGGATTTACATATGATTTTTATTGATTTTGAAAAAGATTATGATAAGGTTCCAAGAGATATACATAGGAGAGTTCTTGGGAAGAAAGGTGTTGATATGAACTATATTCAAATCATTAAAGATATGTACACAAGAACTATTACTTATGTTCAAATAGAAGGAGGATTGACCAATTAATTTTCTATTTTTGTTGGTTTACATCAGGAATCGACTTTAAGTCCATATATTTTTGCTTTAGTTATGGATGGTCATACTGGACACATACAAAAGGATGTACCTTGTTGTATGCTTTTTGCTGATGATATCCTTCTTGTGGACAAGGCGAGAGAAAAAGCTCAAGAAAAACTTGAATTATGGAGGTCTACCTTGGAGTCTAAAGTTCTTCGTTTGAGTAGAACTAAAATTGAATACATGGAATGTAATTTTAGTAGTAGTAGCTCTAGTGACTGAAATGTAACTATGAGTGATCAAATTATTAAAAAGTGTGAACACTCTTGGTATCTCAGGTCTATTGTTCAAAGTGATGGTGATATTGATGGAGATGTTGTTAGTAGAATTCAAGTTGGTTGGTTGAAGTGGAGGAATACTTAGAGCTTATTGTGTAATAGAAAAGTGTCGCTCACACTGAAGGTAAAATTTTATAAGATGGTGGGGAGACCTGCAATGCTCTCTGGCACCTGGCACTGAATGTTGGCCTTTAAAAGAAAAGATAAAACTAAGTTAAGTATTGTCAATATGAGAATGATTCGATGGATGAGTGGTTTACACTTAAAGACAAAATGTAAAATGAATATATCCATGATAGGGTTTGTGTAGCTCCAGTGACGGAAAAAATTAGAGACAGTCGTCTTAGATGGTTTGGTCACATTAAACATCGACCATCTGATGATCTAATTATAAGAGTAGATGTTTTAGACTTGACTTATGTTAGGAAAGTCAGAGATAGAACTAGGAAGACTTGGGCATATTGCATAAAAAAAAATTTTAATTTATTAGAATTAAATGAAAATATGACACTAAATAGGAGGCAATGGAGAAAAAGGATTCATGTAGCCAACCCCACTTAGTAGGATAATGGTTTTGTTGTTGTTGTTGTTGTTGTTGCTCAGATTTAATTTGACATTTTTGGGAACCTTTGCCAACTGAAAGTGGAAGATAAGAAGTTGCTAAGTTAATGTGAAAACTAGTTAAGGATGGAGTTGAAGTGTTTTGATAATGGGTCAATACTAGATGTTAATCATGTTTTTTCTAGCATAAAATTTTCAAAATAATTAAAAAAGTGTGCCTATAAAATTAATTAATAGTCTCAAATTTTTATTCAAACAATAAAACTAACCTGATTTCTACCTGATTTATACGATCACCGGAACTCTCATTAAGAGGTATTTATAACTTTTAGCTTTGGAGCACTAGAAAATAAAAAAACATTAAAAAAATCATATTTAACCAAATATAGTATTTCTTCTAGAAAAGCTAAAGAAAAGAAAAAAAAGCAAAATAAGAAGAAAAAAGTGAGCAGAAATTCATTACAAATCAAAATTTGAAAGAAAAAAATAAACAAAATGAAAAACCCAAGGGAGAAGAAACTTGTGGTTAAGTGTTGGAGTAATCCAACTTGTGTTTTAGCTATCTCCCCAAATTAAAAGATTTAATCTCTTTCTTAATGAAATTTTGTTATCCTATGAACCAAAGTAGAATAAGGATATAGTCTATTGCTTGAAAAGGATTTGAGTACTCTACAACCTGTGGAATAACGAGAAGGATCATAGAGACACCAAATCAAGTGGATTGAGAAAAAATTGTGTAAAGATGAAAGTGATTAAAGAAAGATAAAAGATATTATCACTGCACATAAATTCCAACTAAAGCGAGATATGATAGAGCCATAACAAAATCATAACCATGCTATCAAAAGGCAAAAATACCCCCATGAGAAGGCCAACTGTTTATTCTCCAAATCTGAGCTTAGTAATAGGATTACTTGAGGACAAGTAAAATGTAGGTTTGGGGGATTTGATGCGAGAGCAATGTGTGATGAATTATTGGTCTGTTTATCTTTTTTTTTTACTCATTTTATATTTATATTATGCTTGAGAAATGTATTTTTATCGTGTTTCTGTTGGTGATACGTTGGAAGCGATTTTGAA
>NW_018164594.1:1066268-1128842 GCF_001263595.1 Phalaenopsis equestris | reverse complement strand
GAACAAATTTAAGCAACTAAAGGTAGAACAAATTTAAGCAACTAAAGGTTGTTTTTGACCAAGTGCACCGCACACTGGGACAACAAACCCACGCCTAAAAACTAATGCATTGTTCCAGGTTAAAGCAACTGCACCGTCATCGCGACATGTTCGATCCTAGACATTATAGTTCCGGCGTACCTGCGTCGGCATCGTGGCGGCCCCGCGCCAGACTCGCTAAATAAAAGTTGGAAAAAATTTTCTTGCATTTGTCGAGCTTTGCCTATATATATGCTCATGAGGACGTGCCTAGGGAAACTAGGGCAGCTGGAGACTGTTAGAGAGAGATTTTAGTGAGAAAGAGTTTCCCGACAATGACACCAAAAATTTGATGTTCAAAATTTTTGCAAAGCAAATCGATCAATCACATAAGTATACGCATTGATTGAGTAATGTATGGAAACAAGTCCACGTATTGATCCACAGAGGATATTGTCAAACTATTGCTAATCTGTGAAGTTTTAATTTACCAAACCGCTAAGTCTGGTTTGGATCGAACTCCAGCGATGAATCCAAGAGTTCTAAAAATGCAATAAACATAAATGATAGGAAAAAGAGTTAAGAGTTTTTTAGATATGCAAGATTCATACTCCTGCGATACAGGTCAAGTGATTTCTTGAGATTTTCCTATGGAACTCACACTATTATTGACAACTAGAGATAAAAGATTTCTCCTTATACCTATGTCTAGGTCAAAAGAAGAATCAGAAACTCATAAATTTAAGTTTCACTTAACCTTATGCATTTCTCAAGATTTTTTCGATCCCCCTGTATAGGTTGCAAAATCCTACTAGAATATGTCTATTCTGCCAGGTTTCTAAGGTTATCATACTCGTTCCACTAGGCAATGGACATAAGTCATAGTTCACGTGATATCAAGTAAGAAAACTCAATACAGATCTACGGATATTTGTATTGATCGGAGAGGATCACAATATATTGTAAGGATTGATTGACTTTATATTGAGTTTACATAGGCTCCTTTTATAGTTGCTGGTGGCCAATTTTATATTTGATGTGAATGAAATGTGTGATGAATTCATGACTTGTTTGTTCTTGTTTTATAATATTTTATATTGATATTATGCTTGAGAAAGATATGTTTGCTTTAATTGTGCAGATGACATGTTAGATGCAGTTTTGGAACAAAAAAGGGTGAACTTAAGCAACTAAAGGTTGTTTTTGACTCAATGCACCTGTGCAGCCGGGACAACACACCTGCGCCCAAAAGCTGGCGCACCCGCTCTAGATTAATGCACCCGTGTCGGCATCGCAGCATGCCCACGCCTAGAAATTATGGTTCCGGAGCACTCACGCCAGTATTACGACGCACCCGGACCAGCATCATGGCATACCCATGTCACGCTCGTCAATTCAGATTTGGAAGATTTTTAATTGCATTTGCCAAGCTTTCCTACATATATGCTCATAGGGACGTGGCTAGGGCATCTTGGGGGTTGAAGGTTGTAAGAGGAGAAATTTTGGTAAGAAAGAGTTATTTAGGATTTTCTTCCTCTCTTTGGGTTGAAACCTCTAGGGGTTATTTTTGCTTCTCTTTTTCCCCTTTGTTCTTGTTATTTTTGAAAGTTTGTGTATGAGAGAGGGATCTACTACTCTTGTGGAGAGAATAAGTATTGCTTATAAGTTTTACAATTATTCGTTTCTTACAATGATGATCTGCTTAGCTTTCTAGTCTAAGGTTTTTCCTACTATGCATGACTAAATTCTCTTTCATGTCTCTGTGATATAGGATCAGTGGTTTTATCGTAATTTTTCAAGATGTTTTCCATGTAGTGTTTTAGAGCTTTCATGATTTTATGTTGTTGGTTAACCTGAATTTTATTTATTCCTAGTCTAGAAAATTAAGTAATATCTTCGTGTCTAAAACTTCTATCCATTGCATGGTGGAATAAATAAATTAACCATGAAATCCTGATAGAATAGAGATATTCTAGTAGGATTCTGCAATCTTGATAAGGGATCGGGTGAAACCTAGGCATAGACATAAGAAGAAAGCATATTCCTCGTTGAAAACTATCACGTAAGAACATATTAAGAAAAATCACAAAATCCCACAATACCCGAGTCATAGAGGCCTGAGTCTCATCTCTCTTGATGAACGCTGAATTTATCTTTGCTTTCTGTTTTCTGCTTTCTACGATTGTGATTTATTTTCTTTTAGGATTTTAACCCTTTGTTGTGATCACGTCAAGTTAGGTTCTTATAGTTAATAAATTAGAGATTTACGACCAAGACTAATTGTTATTCTTTTCCTCGTAGAATCAAAACGCAGACTCTGATACCGCATATTACTTAACATGTATACTTGCGTGATTGACCTACTTACCTTACAGTGACTTTTCGGCCATAAATTCTCCGGAAATCTACCCTCATTAGAGGGCATCGGGGAGAAAGCCAGCATGTCCAACTATCTTAAAAGACTCGCTGGTCATTGTCGTGAGACATTGTAGCCGGAAGTCAAAATGTTCTTTTAACTGACCGATCTTAAGAGATGCATTAGGCCTTCAAGGTACCTGAAAAAAATCAAATCACAAGCACGGAAGTCAAAATGTTCTTTTAACTGACCGATCTTAAGAGATGCATTAGGCCTTCAAGGTACCTGAAAAAAATCAAATCACAAGCACGTATTTCCTCGAGTTGGTACTTGACTTTCTCTGAACATTACTTAATTCTCTGGACATATACTCAGATTTCTCATGATGAATACTTAAAATATTCTCCCTAATTTTATAAAAATATCTTCGAACGAATAATAAACTTTCCATGAACAGTTCTTAATTTCTTGGACAGGTAATTGAATTTCTTCAAACAAGCATTTTCAAAAATTTCTCCTCCCCCCTTTTTATACATTTTCGAGCGAATTGTCAATGTTGATAGCAATGAGACGATCAATGAAATGACGAAATTGATGGACTATATCTTCCTGATTGTTTTATAATATATATAATATATGTTATATGTTATATATTATATATATTCAAACAAATAAACAGGAGATGCAAGGGCTTAGGAAAAGGAAATAAAAGATCAGTGGGCTGTGCGAAACAGGCAAAGAGCAGGTTAAGGCAAAGAGATAAGGGTTTATGTTTTGAGTTCGCGTGTGAAATTAGGTAGTGAGGGATTTGATTGGGTCTCGCGCATAGACAAAGCAGTGAAAGCAGGATCATGAGGTTATGTACATGAATTGTGCGACAGTAGGACTTTGATTATTGTGGTTGGGGAGAAGTCAAATAGGGGCTTCACCTGTAGAAAGAGAAAACATGTGAAGCTAGGGCGAGCGAAGGGATCGCCCAAGTTATTTGAAAGAAATAAAGGGGAGATAGAATAGGTGTTCGAATGGAAAGGGACTAAGGTGTAGATTCAATCCAGAAGTAAAGAGGAATAGAATTTTTGGAAGCCTTATATGTCACGATCCAGTCATTGCTTTTCCTCCAGCTCTAATCGTGGTTGTGTTGCAAGATATGTCAATGAATAAGGGGATGGAAGATTGCGTGAGACACAGGGATTCACGAACATAAGGCGGATGGGCTAGCTTTGGGTTTTGATTTGCAAATAGTAGCGAAGAAGGAGAACAGGGAAGAGGTAGAAGTGAAGCAGGGAAATGGCTTGAGCTAAAGAAAAAAGAGATTATGTGGCTTCATCTATGATCTCTAGAGTGAATAGGAGAGAAACAATGTGGTTCAGTTACATGTACTAGAGCAAACAACAGAAGCAAAGGCGAGGGCTTTCAGCGGTTTTTGGTCTAGGATGTGTTCGAACAGGGGAGTGGGAGAGCAAAAGCGGGGTTACGCAAGCCTGTTGTGTGGCTTTTTTATTTCGAAAGGGAAAGGGTGCCTCGCATTAAAAAATATAAAAATCCTAAAGCGGGAGTCGGTTCGGTGACATAATATTTATTAAGTTTAATCAACCCCAAATAATAAAATTTATGATTTTAATGACTTTTTTTAACTTCAACACGATGCCTCAAGTTCATTTAATTCAATCCATGCAAGAGCCTTACATTTCATGCAAGATTCTACTCTATTTGACATCAGTCTAAGAATTTAATCAAGTGACTCTCCCTCTCTCCACTGTTCACTGTGATAAACAAATTATTCTAGATTGGAAACTAAGAGAAGTTTATAGTCTTCTTTGGACTAGGTTTAATAGTTTAACTTAGTGATCAAATTTTGATAATCATTTGGAGATGATTAATTTATATTTTCTAGTTTTCATATTTTAGCTTGCTATTTCATCTCTTCAACTCCTCTCAATCTCAATCCCTAGAATCTACTCCAAAACTCCCACTCAATCCGTAGAATCACCTCACAAACACCCATGTCTATGCAGTTTCTCTCAACTTTCTTAAACTCTCAGCCTTACTCCCTCTCACCTCCCCTCAAAAGCCATTAAACTCTCACTGCTGACCACCAACAACGTCAAAAATCCTTACCTATCTCTCAATCTTATCCTAGACTACTCATGCTGTAGCATACATCCTCACACAGCCATTCCAAATAATTTCTTAAACCCTCAAACCTACAACCTCTTCACTTCACCGCCCTACAAACTGCTTCTTTCCAAAGGTAGCTTTTGGTCACTATAGGAAAACTATCTTTCCATAACCCCTAAAGTCCAAAAAACTTCCATCAGCTATCTTCCATCGTCCTCATACAAACAAAAAAAGAGAGTATTGTCCTTCATTCGGTTCCACAACCTACCACAACAAATTTTGGTATCAAAGCCATATCCCAAAGAAGCTGCAAAGCAAAATAAGCTAACATCAAGATTGGCCTCGACGAGTGATAAATTTATTATTCCACTGGTGGGTAACCTCTACAATCCTAAGTTTTTGACTTCTCAATTTTATTAATTTATTACTCAACTAAATTTAAGGTTCAAACACATTACAAGGCTAGCCTGAGAAAACATTCATTTCCTTTACTACATAAACTTTGTGGAAATGCAGATTCACTACTAAGAATAAAACCCATTCCCCATCGCATTAATTTGGTACTTTTATAAACTCTCGGACTAAAATGACCCCATGTAAACAATTAGACTATTTTGGCATTTTACTAAAAAATTTAATGAAATATATGAGAAATTTAGAATCAAATAAATTTACAAAAAGACCAATGTAATCAAAATCATAATGATGCATAAATTAAAAATGGTCATTAATAAGATAATAATAATATATAATTAATAATAAATCAAATATGTAACAAAAAGTCAATATTTTGTAAGAAGTTATAGAATGATTTTTACAGTATTTCAAAATTTATTTTCAATATTTATTTCATATATCATCATTATCCTTCAATGCTTGATAAATCAAACAAAATTTAAACTAATTAACATTTTAACATGAACTTGCACTTGAATCTTCTTGAATTAAACATATTGAGCTCATCTTAAGTTGCAAGTGCTCTAAACTAAATATATCATCCAATATGAAAAAGTTTTGCTCCAACATTTATTCATTAAATAAGTCGAGATTATTTCATTGTCAATCACACTTATGAAGAAATCTTTTTAAAGAGCATTCTAGAAAAGAACTAACCATGATAGTTGCCTTGTAAATTATTGGGGAAATCTTTGCTCAAAGATAATTCAGCCATATCAAGTTGCCAAGGTTCATCCACTTCCTGAACGAAATTAAAAGAGAAAAATAAAAAGTAACCACCTTGCTGAGAAAACCAAATTGCAATACCAATTCTTTACCTTGAAAATAGCAGCATCACAAGGCCCACGAATAGTTGGTATATGCGTGAATTCAGCAAAAATTTTCCATGTTAGGTGATTCAATGCCCTTAGAGTCTGATCATAACTACCCACAGCAAGAAACTGGCCACATGTGGACCATGTTACAGTTTTCACACCTAAACCACTTTCATATGCTTGATACTTGAACAAGCATCTGCCATCTGGAGAATAAATGAGAACCTGTATCATACACAACACTTACTCCATTTATAATTCTGATAAAAAATTGAAAGTTCTGTAAAACAAAATATCGAAATCTCAATTATCGATAAAACTAGCAGAACACAATATAAAAAGAAGTTGGATAACTATGATTTATACTTTTACATGGAAGTTATAGAGAGGATCATGAAATTACCGTGATGGAAAAAAAGCTACCTTAGGATATACTATCACAGTTGCAAGGAAGAAATTAATGGAGATTCCAATCATTCTATACGGTTAACCTGCTTTTCAATTTCCTCCTTAACTGATGGTGTTGAAAAATAATAATTGTTATATCAATGGTGATATACACAGTTCAAGATCATGATACATGATAGCAATATAGTGACATGCCAAAACTTACAGGGACGTAAGTCGGCCGTACAAAGCATGTGCACGTGTCAAGTAATGCAGTTAAAGAGTACCGCATGTAGATCCCGCGAGGAAAGGGCTAAGAGCTATCCTAATGGGTGAATCTCGAGTTTACTAAACTTCTAAACCTAGTCTAGCGTAATCACAAATAAAAGATTGTTTCCTAAAATCCTACTTAAAAGCAATAACAAAAGATAATGTGTTTTGAGAATATGAAAAACAACGGCAAATAAATCTTATATATCTTCAAGATATGTGAGGCTCGCGCCCTTATGATTTTGGTAATGTGGTGGTTCGTGATTTTCCTAGACTTGCCCCACGTGATTGTTGTCAACAAAGATAAAAAGTCCCCCTTATGCCTATGTCTAGGTCAAAAGAATGTTAGAATCCATAAAGTTGAGGCTAACTCAATCCTCATGGCATCCAACGAATTTGTTTTGATCCCCTTTCTAGGTTGCAAAACCCAATAAAATATGTCTATTGTCATCTGGATTCTGAGGTTAACCATTTTCGTTCCTCTGCGCAACAGGTAGAAGTCACAATTCACAAAATATGTTAACATCGTACTTGATCAGATCATAAGTAATGAAACTCTATGGTTAACACAACAACGAAAAAGCCCTGATGTCTCAAGAAAATGACGCAGCAAAAGAAATGATCCGAGAAAACCACAAAACCACATCCCATAAATCACAAGGGTGCGAAAGAAAGTTTAGCTACACGTGATAGAAAAAACACTGGAAAAACATCCGAAGAAAACCATTGTTATAAATAAAACTGAAATGTACATGCTTACAAAATAATTTGTTCCCTCTTCCATAGCAGTCAACTCCTCTCTCATACAATAACCTCTCAAAACACATAAGAACAATACAAAAAAAAAAGTTAAAGAAACATTAGGACCTCAACCCCAAGAGAAGAAGAGGAAATCTAAGGAAAACTCTAAAAAACTTTTTCTCCAGTCGTCTCCAACTCTCCTCTTCACCCTAGAATGTTTCAATTCATGCCCTAGCTTCTCTTTTAAAGATCCATAAAAAATTGGCATGAAAAAACCTTCCAAAATGAGATATTGCGGTCCGGGCGTAGTCACGCTAGACCACGGCGGGGTCATGCCAGTTCTAGCATGGTCACACCCAGATTAGGCGTGATCATGCCGGATAGTACTATTTTTGCGCGTTTTGACTTTGTTTTGTATGTTGGACACTTATAACCAGCAAAATAACACAGAACTTTCCACAAGTCTAAAATCATGATATATGAGGTAAAATAGTATGTAAAATGTATGATAAAATGCATGTGAAATAATATAAAATTAACACATGTCAATACTCCCAAACTTACCCTATTACTTGCCCTCAAGTAATCACATGGCTCAGTGAATTGTATGGTACTCTTGTAGGTTTCCAACTATTCAACCTGTTTGTCAAGACTAAATAAAAGTGTTTAAATGTCATTAGGATTATTATCTTTAATGGTTAATAACTTGCTTTTCTTAATTTCCTTCATTCCTTAAGAAGATTTTATAGATCCTTAAATTGGTGTTATTTAAATTCTTTTTCACTAACCTTGAATATCGTTAATACAGGTTTAGGGGATCTTAGCCAACTTAATGTTCACTTAACTCTTGACCTTGAAGATAACTTTACTTGATTTTAATTAAAGAATCAATGCAAAGTTTATTACTTAAGTCTCACTAGACCTCCTTCTATTTACTTTTATTTTCTTGAATTTTTATTGTGCCAACCTCAAACCTAGGGATTTTTTACTTTTTGCTTTTTTCATTTTTTTTCTTTTTCATTTTTTTTTCTTTTTTTTCTCCTAAGAATTATTATATCTAGTTGACAATATTTTTTTTTCTAATTTTTAAAATGTGAGAGAAAGTGATTTTTAAGCAATAAATCTAATACTTGATTTTTTAAATGTTCCACCTCCCAATTATCTTTTCAAGTTAAAACTTCATATCACATTAATTTGGCTAAAATGGACTCAAAGGATTAAAGATATTTTTGGTTTACTACTCAATTTCTAAGCCATGCATTTTTAATAATCTATAAGTTCCCTTAAGCAAAGTACGAAGTTGTTAAGTTTTGAATTCTTATTATTAACTCATTAAAGTTTACATTTTCTAAATGACATTTATCCACTTCAAATAGATTATGATAAGCACTTTGAATTAATTAAGGGTCCTAACAGTAGTTACAAAATGAAAACTGAATCTTTAACTGAGTTATGTAGACTACTTTTCGGTTTGTACAAAGGTACATTTTTCTTCTTCCCAAAATTGTTTTTTTTTCTAACATATGAATACCATGAAATAACAGTAAATTAAAAAACAGGTAAGTGTGGGAACAAGTAAATACAGGAGTGTTTACATGAATCTAAGAAAATAAGAATATAAAATATGTAACAAATGCATTCATCACGCCATGGAGGGACAAGACTCAAAACATAATTCAAATGAAAATTTAAAACAAATCAATAGCAAATTTCAAAAAAAAATTTCAAAATAAAAGCAGAAAGTAAAAACATGTCCAGCACATCAGATAACACTTGAGTGACCTCATAAGATAGTACTTGTTTTAATGTCCTCAGCCTAACTAAAAAATCTTTCCCCAGGATAAAAATTCCAATTAAGAAATTCTCAATCAATCGTCCAATATTTTATTGGTCCTAGATCTTACTAAGTCCTCAGTTTAACCTCATTAATTCCGCTTTTTTGCAGATTTTGTTTTCTCTGATAGTTGCAAGAAATGGGTCCATTTAAGATAATTCAAGGTTTTCTAAATTTAGGGGTGTCCTCCCTAGCTTTTTAAGGTTGAGGATTCAATTTTATTGGGTCAATTTCCTATCTAGGGTTGTCTTCCAACTCTTCCTCTTGGGGCACTTCTATGGGTGATACTATAGGCTCAACTATCTCACTTACAACGCAAGGGGGTGCCTTAAAAAGAAGAGTAGATTCTTCCTCAGTCATCCTCCAACCAAAATCATCAAACTCAACATACTCTTTAGGGATCAACTCTTCAGATTCAAAGGTGTGCCCCTCTACTGCCCCTGACGTCCCTTTGGGTTTATTGTTTAATTAATTAGCTAGCTGCCCACTTGATTTTCTATGTTTCTAAGGGTATCAGTTTGGCTTTGTAACTCCTTCCTCGGGTTTATCATTGTTATTCCAAATAATCATTTTCTTCAAGATAGTCACTATCCTGGTTATTCCAACCTCCTATAGAATCGACTTGGGGGCTCTCCCATTGTTGGTTGTCAACTTTAGGATTATTATTGTTCCAATTGAAGTTTGGCTAGGTCAATCAATTTTGGGTGTATGTGTTTAATTCATTCCTCAAATTTATTAGCAAATTTTCTGACGACAGGTAATTCTCTCTAAATTGGGGATTCGAGGTGTCTTCTCGAGGTTGAGTTTGACAAATGTGGTCCCTGCCCCACTTTTTCTAATTACAAGGTCGGCTTGAGTTCTCTCCCAAACTTGGTTTTCTACACCAATGTCACTAATGCTCTAATTAAATTTTGGTAAATGGTCTAGTTAGGGTTGTAGGTATTGGAAAAGGAATTATGGCCATTATATCCTATGGCATTAATAGTTTCTAAATTAGAGATGCTAGGATCTATCACTAGTCCATGAATCGACCCATCATTTGGTGGAAGTCCTTGCATCAGATGCATCCCCAAATTATCTAACTTCCTAGAAAGTGCGGCCACATGGGTGGCCAGAATAGTTAAGACATCAGTTTCATGAACACTAACTACATTCTAGGGTGTAACTCCTTTAACAAGCCATTGAAAATTATTTGTGGTCATTTCTTCTATTAGTTGGTAGGTTTCATCAAAAGGTTTTGACATTAAGGATCCACCTGTTGTGGCATCTATGATCAATCTCAGAGAACCTACCAATCCATTGTAAAATGTTTGAATTATCAGTCAATCAGGTGGGGGGTGATACGGGAACTTCCCAAGTAATTCCTTGAATCTTTCCCAAGCTTTGAAAATAGACTATCTATCTATTTGTGTGAATGAAATGATATCATTCTAAGCTTTACAGTTTTCGATGGAAAAAAATATTTGACTAAAAACTTTTGTGCTAAGTCATTCCAGGTCATGATTAATCCTGTGGCAAGGGAATTAAACAATACCTTAGCCTTATCCCTTAGAGAAAAGGGAAAAAGCCTGAATCTAACGACATTATTGGCGACACTGTTGTACCAGAAGGTAGCACAAAGTTCAAGAAAATTAGCTAAGTGCAAGCATGAGTCTTCAGCCAAAAGCCCCAAAACTAATTTTTCTGAATCATCTGGATTATGATAGGTCGATGGATAATTAATGCTCATATGAATTTTTTCAACAGAAGGATTGGCGTATTCCCTAAGTGGTTTCATGATGGGTGTGTTAGAGTTAGCCATCTCAACAGATGTTTCAGAAAACAATTACGATCTCATAAGACGTCTAAAAGTGTGATCAATCTCAAGTTCAAAAGGGGTGAGTTCAACCTCAGCTCCCTTGTGTATAAAAGAACATTTTAAAATTATACAGCACATAAACGTACTGACCCACACTAGTCAATAAGTTGAATGCAAATGCGACACTCGATATGCAAAGAAAAGTGAAAGAAACAGAAATAACTTAACCGCAGAAATTTTCTTTTGCATTTATTTAGCTCTTAATTTAATTTGTTTTCAGATTTTAAAAAAATTCTTTTAAGCACCTATAATAAAACACAACAACAATACAAGTGCATACAAATGTGAAAAAAAACATAATAAATAAAATTAAATTACTAAACATATATTCTCCACAGTTCAACTAAAGTTTTCCCAAAATCAGAATTCTTCTTAATGCTTTTCCTCGACAATGACGCAAAAAACTTGAAGCGCCAAAAATTATCATAACATACGTTGGTCGTACAACGTAAGTGCACGTGTCAAATAGTAATGAGCTTAAAAAGTACTGAGTATTGATCACACAAAGAAAAGACTAAGAACTATCATGTTTACTAAACTTCGAAACCTAGTTTAGCGTGATCATAAACAGAAGATTGTTTCCTAAAATCCCACTTAGAAGCAATGACAAAAGATAACGTGTTTGGAAAAAGCAAAAAACATTGGCAAATAAATCTTATATGTCTTCAAAGTATGTGAGGCTCACACCCCTGTGATTTTGGTAACGTAGTCATTCGTGATTTTCCTAGACTTTCTCCAACGTAGTTGTTGTCAAAAGGGATAAAAAATACTCATTATGCCTATGTTTGGGTCAAAAGAAAACTAGAATCCATGAGGTTGAGGCTTTCTCAATCCCCATGGAATCTCACGGATTTATTCTAATCCCCTTTCTAGATTACAAAACCTAGATAAAATATGTCTACTGTTATATGGATTTTGAGGTTAACCATTTCATTCCTCTGCGTTAATATCCTAGCTGTTCATACCATGAGTAAATGAAACTCTATGGTTAACAAAACAACGAAAAAGTCCTAATGTTTCAGGAAAATGATACAGAGAAAGAAATCATCCAAAAAAAATCGCAAAACCACATCCCACAAATCATAGAGGTGTGAAAGAAAGTTTAGCTACACATGATAGAAAGAATACTGGAAAAGCATCCCAACAAAACCATTATCATAAGTAAAACTGAAAAAGTAAACACCTACAAAATGATTTGTTCACTCTTCCATAACAGCCAACTCCCATCTCATTGAATAATCTCTCAATACATATAAGAACAATACAAGAAAAAGATAAAAGAAACCTTAGAACCACAACCCCAAGAGAGAGGGAGAGGAAACCTAAGGAAAACTCTCAAAAACTTCTTCTCCAGCAGTCTCCAACTCTCTTCTACACTTCAAAATGTTTCAATTCATGCCCTAGATTCCCTTTTAAAGGTCCAGCAAAAGTCAGCATGAAAAACCATCCAAAAAGAGATCTAGCACTCTGCCGGCATGGTCACGACCTTGGCGTGGTCACGTCAGGCATCACTATATTGTGCATTTTGACTCTGTTTTGTGTATTTGACACCTATAACCTGTAAAATAAAACAAAGAGCCTTCCACAAGCATAAAATTATAATAAATTAGGTAAAATAGTACTTACAATACATGATAAAAAGTATGTGAAATCACGTAAAATTGATGCATGTCATATAAAACATGAATTGTAGCATTCCATGACCATTACTTGATGCTCTTGTGATACCAGAGTTAACCCAAAACCAAATAAGGGAAGCAAGTATCATTATGCAAATACAAATAGGATTATAATCAACAACACTTGAAATAAGAAAAACATGACACACACATACCCCGTCAGGGTGAGGTAAACAAAGAGCCTTCCACAAGCATAAAATTATAATAAATTAGGTAAAATAGTACTTACAATACATGATAAAAAGTATGTGAAATCACGTAAAATTGATGCATGTCATATAAAACATGAATTGTAGCATTCCATGACCATTACTTGATGCTCTTGTGATACCAGAGTTAACCCAAAACCAAATAAGGGAAGCAAATATCATTATGCAAATACAAATAGGATTATAATCAACAACACTTGAAATAAGAAAAACATGACACACACATACCCCGTCAGAGTGAGGTGGGAAGGTGGTTGTGGCCAGAGAAGTAGGGTTATCCGATGACGGGACAACAAGCTGAGCAGCGGCGAGGGGACTTGGGAAGGGTGGCAACAAGTTTGGGGTGGTGCAGGGAGTGGTGGCCACATGCAGGAGGCTGTAAGAAGGGGCGATGGTAGCAAGGAAGGTGCAGGGAGGGTGCGTCCGCATGTAGCACAAGAATAGAGAGGGTAGCAAGCATAGAAGGGAAATTGAGAAGGAAATATGCGGAGGTAACCATTACTTTGGAGCAGAATACAGCCAGAGCACCAACTATCCTCAGCTACAGCCCTAACTAGGAAAAGGCGGGACAACACAAAACTAAAGCAAAAAAAACCAAACCCTAAGATTAGAAAACAACATACATATAATACTAGATAACTAAGGGGACTCCCACCCCTTGGGCGAGAAACCTAATCTAGAGAAAAGAGTCGAGCAACCCTTAATCTACTCCTGTTGAACCGATTAAGCCTCTCTAGCTAATTCAACTAGGCGTTAATCCCATGTCGGTCTCCTAGAAATGGAGGAGCTTCGGCCTCATTCATCGAAGATTCTGGTTCCTCGTTGCACGTATTCAAATCCACTACGTTGAAAGTAATAGAAATACTATAGTCTCCCGGTAAGTTGATCTTGTAAGCATTGTCGTTCAACTTCTTGAGAATCCTGAAAGATTCATCTGCTCTGGGATGGAGCTTCCCAAAGGATCCCACCAAAAACCTTTTTTTCTTCAAGCTAATCCACACTAGATCCCATTCTTGAAAGGTCACCTAAATCCTAATTTTATTTGTCTGTGCCTGATATTTGTGGTTATACTTGGTGATCTTTTTTCCCACCTCTTTGTGTAACTTCTGAATATCTTGCACCCTCTCCTTAGCATCCTCACTAATGTCTGATGTCGAAAAAAGTGGTACCAAATCAAATAAAGTAAGTGGGTTGCATCCATACACGATCTCGAATGGGATGCACCCCGTGGTCTAACTCATAAACCTATTGTAAGCAAATTTGGCCTGGGCTAGGTTTAGCTCCCACTATTTAATATTCTTCCCTAAACGCAACTCAAAAGGTTCCTTAGACTGCTGTTCACCACCATCGTCTGATCGCCTGTCTGGGAATGAGTTGTCGGGCTGAATTGAAGCTTAGTGCCAAGCTTACCCCATAAGGTCCTCCATAAGTGGCTCAAAAACTTGACATCTATGTTAGAAGTACTGGTCCTGGGTATTCCGTGTAATCACGAGCACCCTAAAGTACAATTCAGCTACATGTGACACATCCAGCGTTCAGTGGCAATGTACGAAATGAGTCATCTTAAAAAATCTATCCACAACAACCATCACAGAATCATTGATCTATTGTATCCTCGAAAGACCCAATACAAAATCCATGCTAACATCCACCCATGGGACCTCTGTTACTAGTAATTGGGTGTATAGTACTGCATTTTACCTTTTAATTTTGGCTGCATGGCAAATTTTGCATTGGCTGAAGTGCCGCTCCCCATCTCTCATCAATCAAGAATAAAAAAATGTTCTCACACAAGTACAAGAGCCTTGTCATTGCCAAAGTGTCCTGCAAGGCCTCCGTTGTGGCTCTCATGAATGATAGACTCTAAATGAACATCAAGGAATACACAACCTAATATGGTGGAATGGATAACCAACAATCCTGTGATACTGTCCAGCAAGCTTCTGCTGACACTGCTCCCATATCTCTCTAATTTCTTAATCTGCCCCGCACAACTCTTTCACTATATCAAATCTTACAACTCGAGCCTCCATAGAAGTGATCAGCAAATGGCGGCGGCTTAGTGCATCTGCTACTCTATTCTGGCTTCCTGCCTTATGCTTTTAGCACAGACTGAAATGAAGCCAAGAGCACCCAGAAAGCATGTCGATCTTTTAGCTTGTTCTGGCCATTCAAGAACCTCAAAACCTCATGATTCGTAAACAAAGAAAACTCACTCATCAGCAGGTAGTGACTCCAATGACTTAGAGCTCCCATGATAGCATAGAACTCTTCTTAGTATGCCAAATACTTCCTTTTGGACTCATTCAGCTTCTCACCGAAGAATGCTATGGGGTGGCCTCTCTGGCTCAATACTTATTCGATTCCCACATTGGAAGCGTCGAACTCCATCTCGAACAGCTAGTTGAAGTCCAGTAATACCAGTATTGGTGTCTGAGTCACCTCTTTCAGGGTATCAAAACTGGACTAAGTTGCATTTGTCCACTAGAACTTTTCCCTTTTCAACAGTTTTGTCAGGAGAGTTATGATAGCGTTGAAGCTCTTGATGAATCTCCTATAGAATGATGACATACTCAAAAATTATCTCAACTCGATAAAAGACTGTGAACGTCTAGCTCATGTGGCCTCAATCTTTAGAGGAACAACTAAATGCCTACACTAAACAACAATATGATCCAAAAAACATACCTCTGCTGCCAGAAAGTGGCACATCTTCAGGTGGACATATAGTTTCTCCAATCCCAAAACATCAAAGACCGTCCTCAATTGATGCAAGTGCTTCTCTTCGAATCTGTTATATACAAAAATAGCATCCAAGTACCTACTACAAACTTCCTGATGTGATCTTGGAACACTTGATTCATCGACCTCATGAACGTGTTTGGGCGCATTGGACAGCCAGAAAGGCACGACTGTCCACTCATATAATCCATCCTAGGCCTTGAAAGCAGTCTCCCACTCCTCCCTTGGTCTCATCCTAATATGATGATATTTGTTGCATAAGTCAATCTTGGAGAAAATAATGGCTCCATGCAACTGATCCAATAGGTCATCTAGGCGAGACATAGAAAACATGTATTTGATGTTGATCTTGTTAATAGCTCCAATATCAATGCACATTCTCCACGATCATTCCTTCTTAGGCCATCAAGACGGGGACATCACATGGTCCGGTACTCTTTCTCCAAGCCTCTCGCAACGAGATCATGCACATGTCGTTGTAATTCCTCGTATTCTGCAGATCTCAATCCATAGGTAGGCCTATTTGGCAACACTAATCCCGGGATGAGATTGATGGCATGTTGAATGTCCTTCGGTGGAGGCAACCCCTCTGGAAGGCAGTCAGTCATAACGTCCTAAAAGTCAGCTAGCAAAGGCTTGTATAGGCACTGGTATCTCAATCTCCTCCTCAGTTCCCTCTAATATGACTAAAGACATTGTTGTTGGAGCCTCTCATACAGACCACATAAAGGTGGCTCATGGGACTATTGTTTCCTCTATAATGTATATTCCTCTCAAGTTCCTGACGGGCAAAAGAACTACTGCTCTCATCCTTGAACAAATAAGTGTTCTTGAACTCGTAGTGTTGGGCCTTGCAATTGAACTGTCATGACCTCCGTAACAAAATATGACAAGCGTCTATGGGTACCACATCTCACCGCACCTACTCCTATAGCTAAAATCCAATAGAAAACTCGACCAAGCATAATTGATCCACACGTATCTCATTCCCTTTTTTGACCGGGTAAAGGAATAGGGTGCGTGGACAAATCCAATTTTTCCACCATCAAAGTGGATACCACCTCACAATTCCCACCATCAATAATCAGATTGTAGACCTTCCTTCTCACGATACATTTGATGCGGAAAATGTTATACCTTAGCCACAAATGATCCTTCTCCGACGCAATTTGTAGGACCCTCAATATAACTAGCATTTGTCCTACATCTTAATGCAATTGAAGTTCCTCCTGATACTCCTTTGCTTCCTCATCACTCACTTCCTCGACGATACCCTGCTCAGTGAAGGAAACAATTCAGCTTGTGAGGCAGTTGGAGGTTATGTGTTAGTAGATGTGGAATTTAAAACATCTTCTGGTGGGCACTATACTGGGTGAATTACTCTTCTTCGGCTTTTTTCCACTCATATATGTCTTGTCACTCCCTGTTCAGTCTTTCCAACCCCTCCAGATGTACCCTTGTTGGTAGCTGCAGTTGTAGGTGGTTGTCTAAATAAGAGCGGGTGTATGCTTAGGTTCTACTATTTCTTCTTCTTCAAAACTCATTTTCTTCAAGACTAAGGTCTAGACATCTCCTAGTGGCCAATAGGCTTGCAATTGCACAATGTTACTAATAATTGGCTTCAAACCCCCCAATATCTGGCTATAATATGTTCCTCTGGCTCTACCAACTTGCATTTCATTTGAAGTTGATCAAATTATGTCTTGAACTTCTCCACTGAGAGGTCTCTTTGTTGCAGGTCATAAAGCCTCAAAAACATATCATGAAGGCAGTGAGGAGGTAAGTAGTTCTTCTGCATCTCCTTCCTCGTCTTCTTCTGTCTAGTAAATTTATCACTTCCTTCTCTCCTTTGCCTATGAAAATTTTCGAACCACAAAGAAATGTTCTTTCCTAATTTGATGGTAGTGAGATTCCCCATCATATCTTTTGGCACTTCTTTGTATTCAAAGATTTTCTCAACCGACTGCAATAAATTCATCTAGATTCATCCTTCCTTCGAACTCCAATAAACCCACTTTCACTCTGAAACGTCATGCCCACTCTCAACCTTCTATGTTAATGAATTTTGAAGCGTCGGGACCAGTCATCTTCTTCATTGAAATCCTTCCTATGGAAGGGGTTCTCATTCTCATCTATTCTACCCTTCGACTCTTTTTATCACGGTCAAAGGTAATTTCCCTCCCAGTCCCGTCATCAATGTCTGATATCAAATGGATATGATGGTAATTTCCTATGGCGGATGCTAGAAACACTAGTATATGACTAAATTTATGTTAGCTCTGATACCAAATGATACTGGAGTTAACCAAAAACACTAGAGTATGATTAAAGTTACACTAGCTCTGATACCAAATGATACCGGAGTTAACCGAAAACCCAATATGAGAAGCAAGTAAGATTACAATCAACGACACTTGAAATAAAAAAGCATGATACAAACACAAATACCCCACTTGGGCGAGGTGGGAAGGCGGTTGTGGCTAAGGAAGTAGGGGTTGTGGGGCTATCCGACAGCGGGACAGCAAGCTGAGCAGTGATGAGTGGACCTAGGAAGGGCGACAGCAAGCTAAGGTGTTGCAGGAATTGCGGCCACAAGGAAGGAGAATGCAGGAACGGTGGCAGCAGCAAGGAAGGTGCAGGGAGGGTACAACAGTAGGTGGGAGTTGCACAAGGAGCGCGACAGCAAAAAGGTTAGGGACATAGAGGAAAAAATATATGAAGATAACCACCGCGTTGGAGCAGAATACAGTCAGAGCACCAACCGTCCTCGAATACAGGCCTAACAAGGAAAAAGATGTCGACGACAGAAAACTGAATCGAAAAATTGAACCCAAATCAGAAAAAATAGCATATACATTAAATGTTGCTGAGATGAGAATGCTTAGGTGTATGAGTGGCTTAACACTTAAAAATAAAATTCGAAATAAATATATCTGTGATAGGATTGGTGTAACTCCAGTGATGGACAAGATTAAAAAGAGTCTTCTTAGGTGATTTGGTCACATTAAACGCTGACCATCTGAATATTTGATTAGGAGTGTAGATGTTTTTAATTCGACTTATGTTAAGAAAGGCAAAGGTAGACCTAAAAAGGCTTAGGGATATTGTATAAAAATTGATTTTAATATTTTAGAATTAAATGAAAATATGACACTCAATAGAATGAAATTGAGAAAAAAGATTCATCTAGCCAACCTCAGTGGGATAAAGGCTTTTCGTTGTTGTGACAACACTCTTTGCCCGTTCAGCAGTTGTGCAACAGCAAAGCATGCACTGTTGTCATAATCAAGGCTAGAATTCCATCCATATTAAGATCAGTACTTTTATATTGAAGTTTGAATTGAGTCAGTACTTTTATATTGAAGTTTGAATTGAGTTCAAATAAAATTGAGTTGATTTAAGCTGCACAATAGGATTGAAATCCAACACTAGAGAACCAAAATTAGATGTAAACAAGTCAAACTAACGTAGTCAGATCTAATTATTATTTTCCATTTGTTATTAGAGTTGTCATGGTTAAACAAAAAAAAATCAAATCTAATCACATAATATAATAAATTATAAGTAACACATTGATGTTACCTGGTACAATAGCTATCCAAGGGATTCACAGACCTCTTCTTTTCTAGAGCCATTATTTCAGTGGCTCCCATAGCATTCTTCACCTAGTCTTCACTAGTTAACCGTTTCTAGAGGCAACCTTTCAGTGGCTCCAATGGCTTTCTACACAGAGTCTAAACCAGCTTTCTTTTACCAGTGGAATTGCCTCTCCTACAAATAGGTTTTACGGCTTCAATTTAACTTGCTTTTTTCATAACTAGGACCATCATATTCCAAATAATTAATCCAAGTGATTCCTCTAAAAAGCCAACTTCTATAATTTGGATATTATCTAGGTTTGATCAAGAAGAATTTCTTATTGGTTATGTGATTATAAATATGGGTACGTGTAATGGCAATTTCTACAGTGTTTTAAGCCTACCTGTAGGTGACTATATTTAGACATGGTAAGACAAAAATGTTTATTTTATGTTCACTACTTTTTTATAAATTTTTAGAGTTAATTTTGTGATTGGTTTATTAGTCCACTTTTCATGATTTTGGTTTGGATAGAATTACAATATGTCGAAAATAACTTTAGTGCATTTAATTAAATTTTTTAGGGGCGATGACATATAGGGCACCCAAAACATTGCTATTTACAAATCAAGCTCCCTCTTTCATCCATTTTCAAATTCTCACTTCAAAGGTCATGATAAAACCTCAACTCATATTTTTCATTTTTATCGAATTCACAATGGTTTGATCTTGGCAAGCACAAATTCATTAGTTTCATAGTTCAAAAAAGGACCTAGGTGCTCGATTTTGTAAATAGCAATGTTCCTTCTGCTCTGTATGTAATTATCCCAATCTTTTTGCATGTATTTTATATCCGATTAAGTCTTCACCACATTATAGAAATTTATACTCTATTTTAAGTATATTTTTATGTATTTTTATGAACATTGTAGATATAAAAAAAAGGTTTTCTATTTAACTTATCTTTTTAAGAAATTAGCATATTTTTGTGAAAGCAAATTTTCTTGAATCAATGCAATCTATATTTTACCAAAGTGTTCTAAGCATGTAGTATTTAATGGTTATATTTTTATCATTTTTGAAACTCTAAATTTCAAACTATAAAATAATTCACATAAAATTGGAATGAAAGATATAATTTTTATATTTGCTTATATAACTTTATTTAAGCTTTTATATAAATTTATATATATACTTGTCTACTTCCAGAAACTTATTTCCATGCATTTTTTTTTCTCCTTTATTCCATGAACATGATTTAGAGAAAGAGGGGAAAAGGAAACAAAAATTTTAAGAACCGATTTTATCCGCTGGGCCAATTGAGGAAATATAGCAGCTCAAAGTAGGATGTTACAGCAGCTTTCAATTTCGTTGATCTCGTACTAATTCTAGTATTTTATTGGTTCGATTTAATACAAACTTAGATATATGAAAATTTAAAAAGATTTCACCTTGTAACTTTTGATATGTCATTGAGTTAATTATTTTATTAATATTGACATGCGCATACTAATTTTTCAATAGGTATTTCATAATATATAGAATTTTATACATTTTAAAAAAGTGGAAATAAATGTTGCTGACTTCTGTACTTTATATGTATTTAAGTGGATGTATAAAGACTATACTTATATGATTATTCATCAATGTACATCACACGTCTAACAAATTTTAACAAGTGGAGATATAAATAAAACTACTTGTATAAAAGGCATAAAAGAAATACAAAAACGTGTAGCCATAAATGACAATAGAGATAAAAGAAATGAAAGAAAAATTATAAAATATTCTAAATAAAATATGAATTATTATTTCTTGTTATGTTACTTCATTCCAGATATTACGTTAACAAAAATACTCATATATATTTCATGTTCAGTGGAGCCTATGACTAAAAAATCATGATAAAGATTTCCAAAACATTTTGAAACTCAAGAACAAATCAAGTGAACTACGTACTAAAAGTCTTCCAAAACAATGAATCATGCATGCTTCTCAAAGAAGGGTAAGATCTTGCATCTAATGCTTTCTTGCTACTCCATGAACAGAATAGTAAATTCTTCGTGACATAGCAGAATTTACTAATAAAATGTTTGCATTCTATTGAAACCTCTTAAATATATATATTTTATCATAATGTTAAAATAAAAACAAGTGAGATTTGGTAGTTCATAATAGGAATTATTTATCAGCATTATTGTGTTATTGCTTTTAATCTATTACAATAGTCATGAAAATTATTTTCATTTGCATTAGCTCATATGTGCTGCTCTCAAAGACATCTCCCTCTCTCCGTCAAAAACTCAAACTATATATTAATCTATCACATAACAACATACAGGTTTCTACTTCTCAAGTCTTTCATATCCTCATGAAGCTATACGTGTCTATGCCTACTAGGAAAAAGATCAAAACCATAATCATGCAACGACTCTGTTTTACCTAGAGACATAATTGTTGCATTATGCATTCCCAGAAATTCAATAACATGGTTTGAAACTTTAACCTCTCATCCATGAAAGTTATATGGAGGAAGAAGAAGAAGATAAACAACAAGAATGATAAAATTCCTTTTATGCAAGTATATAAGTTATAATACAGGTTAACCCTTTTGAGACCAAAATATCTATCATTGCTGAATTTCATGGCCAACAACCTCAGCCTAAGTATGAAATTACAGTTAAGAAATCACACTTCAAGTTTATTTAGGAAAAAAAAGAAAAAAGAGTTGTTCTATTTCTGTAATACACTAAAAGTGATACCTCACGGTGCTTATGGTCCACAAAAAAACAAAGAAAAGAAGCATTTGTGATTTTTCTATTCTATCATCTAATAGACTAAATCATTTTACCTTATAATCAAGTAGTGAATCCCATGTTACAAGGGCACTATCATCTGGAGACCATTCAACACCGGCCAAGTCTATTGTATCAACTGCAAAAGTACCCATGATTTCCCATGAATGACAAGAAAGCAGATTTATGTAGTCTTTACAGTCTCTTCTGGTGCAAATAGCAGCAAATTTTCCATCTTTGGTAAAAGAAACACCCTTTGAAGTATGTTTCGGCCACTGCACATGAACACAAGCAGTGTTCACAAGTGACCAGACAGTCAATCGTAGCTGGAACTCAGAAGTTGTCAGTATGTGGCGGCTATCAGGGCTCCATCTTGCATAAGCAATTCCAGCAGGGCCTTCATCTATTTTACAAGTCCATTCTGATTGGGTTAATGACCAAGCCTGAACCACTGGCCTCTTGTAAAGACCACAAAGGATGTACTCCGAATCGGATGCCCATTCTATATAGCTTATTTTGTCAACACAGGAGTAAAGCTGTACAACCTATACATAGAATAAATGTGTCAGCATAGCAATCTATTGAACAGGAGCAATATTTCCAAATGCAACATAGCTAAATTTAACACTAAATTTAATGAAGTAAAATAAAAGGCAATTTACAATCATCAGTGCAGCTCTACTTGGGACATACTGAAAAATTTCCCAGTTGAGTTGGGGAAAGTTTTGATGTTAAAATTTATTCCTCAAATTTAAGAGCAGCATTCTGCAGCCATGCACGGTGAGGACGTAAATTGGATAAAGCTGGGATGGACAACAGGTAAGAGAAATTGGTTGTCATAAAATGAAATAAAGAAGAAGAGAAGAATGCATAAAAACAATTTCTGTTTCAGTATATTATGAATCCATACAAGATTATAATGCCCATTATTGGTGAGCCGATTTGCAATAGCCAATAAGTTAAACTATAACATTCCTCATGAACTGAATAACTGATAAATCAAGGACCCTTCCAAGGTTTTGCAGACCACAATCTTCCATTTTCTTATAAAAGAGTTGGGATACTCTAAATTCCCGAAAAGTTTGGAACTAGTCTAATAAATAGTAAGGATGCATTTCTCCAAATTTTTGCAATTAATCATCACCAGGATTCATTCATTTCATCTGAATTAGCATCCAAGCAACCACATTAGTTGCGTGTCACTTCAACTGATTCTGATGCTATGATATGTTTGTCATATTCATATACATATTGATTCTTATCATGCACAATAAAAAGACACTCAAATGTTTAAGCGGGCTTTTAGCCTATCCTAATTTCAAAAGCTAAATAAAAGTGCAAAAAGTTTTGTCCATGTCGAATCTAGATTTGTCTTGTAAGGCATGACTAATGATCGGAGCGGTAGAAACCTTGAGGGAGAAATAGGAAGAGAGAGAGAAGGAGAAAGCAGTAAAAGAGCACACATAGGTTTGTCCCATAGGGGCAAATTAGTGAATTTTCGGGCTCTGTGAACTATTTTATGTATTGTAAATGGGAGGTTACAAGAGAAAATGGAAGAATGATCTTCTTACAATAGATGGTCCAGAGAGAAAGCCCAAAGAGTCCAAAGCCTAGAATGTAAAAAGTCTCGAGAGGCAAAAAAACCTCTTAATGCATGCTATAGAAGATGGAGGGCCCAAAGGAGAAAAATTACATGTGTACCCCTGCTTTAATAGGGTGGTTACAGGTCATTATTGTCTTTTGTCGTATCATTTCGTATTTGTAACTGATTCTGGTAACTTTTTATCTGGCTTGGATCTTCTGTTCGACAGGTTCTTGGGGTCGGTCGACTAAGCTGTCGTCGATATACTATTTTGTCTAGTGTTGGTCGGTCTTTGCTTTGGAAAGCCAACTAGTCCCCCAGCACGGCCAGTCAGCTTGCTTGATTATAATCCTTTGGTGATTTTTGTCAATCTTTTAGGAAGTTGTTGAAAAAACCTCATGTTGTTGGTAATTGAGAGATTGGTGGAGATATTTGACCTTTGTTCATGAATGTTTATTCCTGCTGGCTTGTTGCTGGCTTGGGTGGCCCAATTAGGCTGACCTATGAGCCCTTAACTGTCAGTCGGATGGTGGTTCTTCAGCCGGGTGGGCTTCATGAGTACTTATAGTTTTTCGTTGGAGTGATCTTCATTTTACTTCTTTCAATCTGAACTGATTGATTGCCTTCAGATTCGTGCGCCATTTTTTGGTGTACAGTACAGCATTTTTATATCAGATTTATAGAGCAAAATAGATGTTCATGATTATGGGGAGTGCAAGCATTGAGGTCTCTTGCACATGAAAGTCCCTAAAACAACTAATTACAAACCATAAACATTGTTGGGGGAACTTACCTTCAGTGAAACAAGGTCGCGTATCACGAGGCGGTAATTGACGGCGACAGCGAGATAGTGGGAGTTTGGGGAGAAACTACAAGGCCCCGTCTGCTTGTAGGAATCGGTGAAATCCATGGACAACTAGTGGATCACTACCGCTACTCAAACAATCAGAGATCCAACAGAGTAAAACCCCTACCTCTAAGCGTTATTCCACATCAGCAGCCCATGATGCAAGCCACTCCGAATGCAGCGTTTGACAAGGTATGGAGCCCGCCATTGGTTTCGAAAAACCAACTAATCTCAGCAAGAAATATTGCACTGCTACTCCGTTCAATAAAAATGGGTCATCCGTAAAATGTTGCCCCTTTTCATCGTTCAAAAAATTTATAAAAATACATTTTTTCGTGCGACCGTCCCAATGCCTTGAAAAAAGCACGCATTGGCGATTTATTTCATTTTTCAGGGGCTAGGGTTTTTATTTGCATTTTTGAGATTTAGGATTCCTGTTTGAAGCACCCGAGCGTTTTAGGTTCTCACCACCGGACCTCTTTACCGCAGGACTTGACACGCGTCAGCCATATTTTGACACCGGGACCAACAAAGGCACTCAAGGCTCCGCAAATGCTTTAAATATCAAGCTTAACAAGGTGATATATTCCATGAGTTTCTAGCTAGTTTTGGTTCTAAAAGCTTATAAACTAATGTTGTTGCTTACTCTATATATATATATATATATATACCAAATAAAAATTACAACACATGGCAAGAGGAACCTACCACACACTCTGTTCAACTCACATAAAAAAGTAAAAACCTAAAACTCCTCTCCCAAAAAAAAAAAAAATGCAACGCATCCCACTAAAGTACCCAAAAGAAAAAACATCTACTTCAAATCATAATACACAAGTTGATTAAGAGTTTTGGGAGCTTATTTAAAAATAACAGTAGTAGTAAGATAGCTTTCAAGCTTAGCAATCTAATTCACAATTTTATTACCTCCACTTTTGGTGTGTCCAACATACACATAAATCCTTGGTTAAATCAACAATCTTCTTCATCTGAATGTTTATACTCTAGTGGTGCTCCTCTCTTAACCTGCAATACTTCCAAAGCAATAGAGAATTCATTTCTAAATTTATATATTTCCAACCATATTTATTGGCTATCATCAAGCCGAACACCAATGCATCAGCTTCAGCAATTAACGCAGAGCCAAGAACAGATGACTGTGAACCAACAAATAACATTGCCTAAGAAATCCTTGCACACTCCTCCAACACCAGCATTAAGTAGGTTTCCAACTACCATCAATATTAATTTTAATATAAGGTGCATGAGGTTTGATCCAATAAACAGGAAAGTTATTTTTAACTGAATGAATGTGCTCAATTTTGAGCATAGCGAACATCTTCTCAAGTTTGTCACTATTCTTACCTTTATAGCCGTTGAAGTTAAAACTTTTGAATAAGCAATTGCTAATCATGTCAAATATTTAATTGATATTTAGAAACTCATTATGAAATTTTATCTTATTCCTTGCAAACCAAATAAAATAAAAAATGACATATGGAATATTAGAGAAAAAAGGATGTCCACAGGATTTCAATTCCTCATAGATACCTGCTACATCTATATAGATACTTGCATCCCGACTTTTATTAAAAAAATAGCAACCTTCTTCCAAATCTCAACCGCAAACCTGTAGAAAATAAGGATGTGATCGATAAATTCATCATGTTCTCTACATAGTAAGCGGATATAAGTAATTCAAAGGCCCTTAAGCTTAAGGATATTATCAATAGGTATAACCTTGTGAAAAAGCCTCCATATGAAGAACGATTAAGAAGGTTTTATCCATATATTCTAATTCCATTTCAGATCTAAACCCTGAAAACATTGAAAAGTATTAGCAATGGTCTTTGAAATAGTATCCCCAATATTGCTTTTAGTATTAGGAATATCTTTGTTCTTACTATTTAAAGGTATATTGGTTATGAATTTAGCATCATCGTATCTAAGCAGTTGTTTCAATTTGTCACTATTCCAACCATTCTCATACTAAAGATTTTAACTTTGACGTGAATGTCTTATGACCCACCGTAGCAATCCACAAGACTATCTTTCCAAAAGAGACTTCTCCCATACCAATGTCCCAAGTAATAAGGCTTTCAATCAATTTCGAAGTAATGGATCCAAATATATAATAGTTAGGTTTAACATTAGCTGTGATGGATCCAAATATGGAAAAAAAACATCAAGAGAAAAAGAAGAAACCAACGTGGTAAACAGGGAGAATAAGTCAACTTTATTTATTTTCAAGTGTCTATCTTTGTGTAACCGAGAAGTTTAATTTTTATTTTGTGTCATAAGTTCAATGTAGAAGTTTTCATGATGCAATATTTTCTCCACACTCATTTGTTCATTATAGAACTTCATTTGGCCAACTCTCCTTACAATCATATGTTACTTCCTTTATAATTTTAAAGAAGATAATTTATTTTGGGAGGTTTACATGTTTAATGTGTTTGAAAAACAAAAAATATCATTGTTTATAATGCACAGAACAATCAATGTAAATAATATTTGTATGTACCCCTATATATCATCATGAAGCACCATAATGTCATCATATTATCACCATAATACAATTATGATATTAACACATTACAACCATACTAGCACCAAAGTTCTAATGTTACATTATTTTAAAACACACCTCACAAGGCCACCTTACAACCAAAATGTTTGGCACACATTACAACTCGAATATCACTAGAATATCACATGAATAATACCAGAATACTACCAAAAATTACATCAAATATCATCATTATAATACCACAAGAATATCACTAGAATACCAGCTGAACACCACATGAATACCACTACAACACAATTCCACTATAATGACCACACAAGTGCTATTCTGGTGGCATTCTTATGGTCTTTAGTTGGTGATATTTGAAGGAAATTTTGGTGGTGTTCAGGTGGTATTCAGATGTTATTCTTCAGATATTTTTGTGGTATACTAATGATACTCTTATGATTTTTTATTGTATTCTAGTGTTATTTTTGTGGTATTCTAGTGGTGTTATGGTGGTATTTTGCTGATATTATGATGGTTGGTATGAAGAAAACCTTTGTGATGTTAGATTCCTACCACTAATGTTTATTCTCTTACTATCTAATACTCTTGCAGTGCCATGAACTCTGGAATGCTGACATGCAGATGCAGGCCACTGTTAGATCCATCTATGATTCAGTTTTTGAGCACCTTAATGAGGAAACTAAAATTGTTTTGAAAGATTTATATTTGAAACAATTCTTTAACATGCCACCTCACTAGTAGCAAAGTTCACTAACACAGTAAATTTTGAAATGAATAGGTGGAAAATGCTTAACCTTCAATGTTGTTGTAAGCTCCAACATCCCATGTAAATTCCATACAAATAAAGAATGACTTGTTGGGAGTTGTTTCTAGACAATATTCAACACCCTATGTAGAATTGTTTATAAAGATTTTGCTGAGAAACTTATTTTCCATCGAGCAATTACAATGTCTTGAGAGTGGCATGTATAGTTTTGGTGAAAAAGCAAATAGTTTCTCTTTTTTTAATAAAGCAGTAACCGTTTATGATTTTCTTGTGAAGAAAATTGTTGTTGTGGCTTGGAAAATAAGACAGAATCAAGCCCTAGAGTACATGCATGGCTTTGTTTTCTTATTAATGGTTAGTATGCCTGATACAACAACAATCTTTTTATTTTTTGGAGGCTTATGAACTAATGGATTTTAATTCTTTAAAGCTTTGGTTTTATGAGCATGTTTCCACCCTCACTTCAACTTTACCTGAAGCTAGGCCTTGAATATTCATATGGTCTAACATGAAACCTTGGAGTACAAGAACAGTGGATAATTTTTTCTCTGAACTTACATCGGAACAACAAATAGTGATGCTAACTAATTGGTGATATTACATATCTATAGATAACATGATAATGTACTTATTTTGTTTATTGTAGGTCCATGATTCTTTTGTAGATTTAACTAAAAACGAAGAATACTTCTTTCTCCATTAATAACTATTGTGTTTAACATCTACCCATGATACTCACCTCATTTACTATCTGTCGCACCATCTACTCCTAACACTTCAACTCCAATTCCAACTTCAATTCCAACCCCACTTTCATCTCCAACTCCAACTCCATCACAACATGAATGAAAAAATGACATTGATGAAATTCTTCGCTTACTCAGAAGCCATGAGCACATAATAACTGATTTACAAAATAAAATTAACTAAATGAAAATTACATTATCAATTATTGAGAGAAAGCACAAGAAAAAATTATTGTACAAATCTTATCTAAGTTGCATGGTTCAGAGAGTTAAATCAAGACATAGTCATAAGAAGAGGAAATTAGAATCTCCTTACACATAATTTCAATTGAAGAAAAGCTGTGGGCCCCATAGAAAAGCCAAAAAAAAAAGTGGCAGAAGAAGAAGAGGATGTCGGGGAAGCATCACAAACACTAAAATCTATGATAGTAGAGGAAGAAAAAAAAGGAAGATTCAAAGGAATCTAATTTTTTTGGAGCTTGGGGAGGGGATTAAGGTTCCTATTTTTGTGGAGAAGGAGAAGTGGGAGAAGATTTATAGGATATTTGCTGATGACAACCCAAAAATGCTATATTAATGTTTGAGTTTATCGTAACATTGCTTTATATTCTAAAGTTTATAGGTTATTTGAATATGTAGCACCAACACACGCATCTATTTATGGACTCCCCGACAAGGGATGAGGTATTCTTATAAATGGTAAGTGTCATTGATCAATGTTACTGTATGTTCACTGATAAGTAAGTATTTCTTTCCAAATTCTAATTGGTTCCAAATAAGAATATATTTATCTTTCAATTCTCTTATATGTTGTTACCATAATATTGATACCTTGTTATTTAATGGGCATTTTGCAATAAGTTGATCATCGATCGATGAACTATTAAATAATCAGGAGTTAGCCATGGAACATGTTGTTGCATTTGCACTTATTCTCGTTGAGAAAGAGATGACAATCCAAAATTATATAAATTTTACTTGTATATATTACTAATGTATTGAATAAGTTTGCACATTACTTTATAGTTTATGTTATTCATGAATAATTTATATGATTGCTTATATGAAAATAACACATGCCAACATAATTTGACAGGCCTGTCTCAATCAATATATTGAGAGCAAGATTTTTCTTGAGCACATCACCAAAGAAAATGTTGAGAAAGCATAAATTTTAGTGATTCCCATAATCAATGGTCAACACTAGACTCTGTTAGTTGGTGAGCTATAGCTGAGAAAATGGTTGTTGTATGACTCACTCCCAAAAAAACTCACAAGAAAATATGTTATGAAATTATGAGGAAATACATCAACACTTTATTCTGTAAGTTCTTCATTTGTTTAGTTTTAAAATTTACAGTATTTGACACAACTTTTTTTATTTTGAAGTTCAAAGCCATTGTCAAAGATGCCAACTCTGTATTTAATTCTGATCCAAGAAAGTGGACAATTTGTGCCTTTAGAGGACCACTTACACAAACAAATAACATTGACTATGGAATGTTTGTTTGTAAGTACATGGAAAAATTGATCATCACAGAGAAAATAAAATGGGATGATTACAAAATAAGGCAACTCTACTTGCCACTTTTTACTTTGTTTATGAACTATGTGTGTTGTGGTTAATAAATCATTGATAATCATGAGGATTATACAAACTTTATGTATATATTATTACTTGTGTATAACTTTAGGATGTTGATGGATAGGACAAAACATTGATAAATATGGTGACGAGAATTATTTATAACTCAACAGTTTCAATGTTCCACTTTTTGATAAATTGTGTTTTACAGGCTTAGATAAATTAGCCATTAAATCATATTGATACTACTATAACATCATAAGCATGTCACCAGAATACCACCATAATACTACTAGATTAACATCATAACATCACAAGATCAACCACTAGAATACCATCAAAATAACACCATAATATCACTAAAATACAAACAGAACTAAACATAATCACAAGAAGTCTTATGATATTTTGGTGGTATTCATATGATATTCTGATGGTATTCTAGTGATATTCTTGCGGTACTCTGGGGGTACATAGTGGCATTCTGGTGGCATTTTGGTAATATTATGTTGGTATTCTCGTGGCATTTAAGTGGTTTTCTGGTGGTTGATCTTGTGGTATTCTAATGGTATTTTGGTGGTATTCAAGTAATAGTAAAAATGGTGGTGGGGCAAGGTCTTGAGTTGAAGAAATACATGCATATTTTGATGCAGACCTCTCTCTCTCTCTCTCTCTCTCTCTCTATATAATGTTGAAGAAATTTTAAAAAACAATAAAATAGGATATTAGTTTAATTAATTAGTATTTATTATAAAATTTAGATGCATATAATATCATCATTTAAAATGAAAATAAATTATTTGTGGGATAATTTGGCAATTTTTATTTATAATTTAAGTAAGAGTTTTTATTTTCTTAACATTAAAATTTGGTTAAAAAAGTTTGCATGCCTCATTGAAAGGCGCAAAAGAAAAATATTATCTATCTGCCCTTTAATTTTAATAATAATAATTTTTGGCATAGTTTTCATAATTCTTCTTTAAAAATTAGAGAAATAATTTTGGATTTGAAATAAATATTTACATATCCCATTAAGAAATCTAAAAAATCATAATCTAAAAACTTTAGTCCATGAATACATTTAAATAATATATTTCTTATTATTTCTAAAATAAATGACATTTTACAATTGTTTTTCAAATTTTATACAAACGATTACTCTAAAGTCTAATTTAAATTTTATATTTTAGTTTTAATAAATACAAAAATTATATTATTAAAAAGATTAGATTTAGTATTATCAATTTAAAAAAAAAAACACCATAAAAAATGATGATACATAAAAATTATATATGATAAAATTGATATCTAATATAACTCAAATGTTAAATTAAAAAAAATAATAATAAGAAAATACATCACATCTTTTATACTGTGTGCATATATGCCGTATGACCTATAGTGTTTTAGACTGTATGACTTTACTTTCTAAAGTGTAGTAATTTAGAACACATCGTGGTTTTTCTCATGAGTGACGGCAACTACTGTTTTATATACTCAAAAAATATCCGTATCATCCATTGTTATAGGCTATTGAATAAACTATGACTTAAATTGCTGCTTCTGTGATACTAGAGTGGTAATAAGTATTCAAAAGTACCGTTCAATCAATATTATCCTTGATGATGTGACATGGAAGGACCAACTCCTAATGTCCTCCAAGATAATTCTAGACTAAAAAATGTTGAATGTGTAAATTGTGACTATTTAAGAATGCCCACCATGTGGCCATCTCTATTATAAATCATAATATGGTCATGTAAGTTAATCAATGTTGCAAAATATAGGGTATGTCAGTGGTGGAGCTCACATATCCTCTGTTGTATTTTCATTTATAAATGGTGTATCTGAGAAACATAGATCACTATATTTAACTACATAGCTCATCCAGCTTATCAGTCGATGCCTATCTCTCCTTATATTGTCACCACCAAAATAAGTACAGAAAAAAATCATTTGTCTCCACCATGAACTCATGCTGTAAAATTAGATTATATTCAAAATTTAAAGTTATTTAAGAGATGACAAAGCAAGTAATAGCATAATAAAATATATGGCATAACATGGATCATTTGACAATGCATATTGGATAATATGTCCATGGAGCTTTAACTGGTTACAGTATGGCCCATGATTGATACCATGGCTTTTATCAACACTATGAGTTGCCTTGCAAAATAATATAAGCCTCTCTGTGATTAGATCTCAATATATCATTGTCAGTAGTTTGTCCAATCAACACCACCTTTTTCCCACCCTTTAGCACACTAGAAACATTTTTTTTATTAGCTTCATGTTACACCTAGAAACCCATCCAAATTGTCATGTGACTCTCTCTGGTAAGTCTCGCTCTATGGGATGCTAACATATAAATGGCATCTAAGCCTCCTGGATACCAACTTCTATAGCATACAAATCTGTACCATATATTTATATCTAGTGGTCTTACGACAGATAAATAACTTTTAAAAAAATGTGCATGTACGTATAATTAAGAGAATATGAAAATAACAAACATAACTTTTCAGACCTTTGAACTCATTATCCTAGTAAAATCAAACGTGGATTGTTGGTTGCTCATGAATACAAGTTTCATTTACACTTTCAACATAGTATATCTATCATTTTCTATCAGTATAAGAAATTATATATAATATTATTTAAAATAATATATGAAATACATACCTAAATCTAATGCTCTTCCCATTGATGTATATTAGTTAAATGACTCTAAGTGTGGGTCCGGCTATAGTGAATCTCACCTCGAACCAAAAATTTAATTAATTTTGACAACCAAGCATACTAACCCATCGAGGCTTAGTTGTCATTTAATTATCCATACAATGTTTTACAATAATTGCTTTAATAAACTACTGGGAAACAACTATTAAATCTTTTAAAAGTGATAAATATTGTAATTTAATCTCTTAATTAGATTTGTTTGTAAGAAAAAAAGAGCCAAGTACAAAAAAATAGGCATGCTCAAACATGTATATAGAAAGTGATGTCCAATAAATCAAAGTATAACTCTTAACCAAAACATCCATCTCAACAATCTAAAGGGTATCAAATTTGGGCTTTAGCCTATCCCATACAAAAACGTCGATGTGATATTTGGGTCATCTAGATGGTGGTACACCGCATCCGATATGAGGTGGCTACCTTCCAAATCATTGTACTAGTGAACCATGATTTCCACCTCTTACCTACACTAATTATTTTCAATCCCACCAAAGTGAGGCCATTGACTTAGTTACTTATATTATCGATGCACCTTACAATGTGACAGTTATAATGCTCATTTGTAAATAAAATGTATTAGTTTGCTAGTATTGTAAATAAATTACAATCTAGTCTGATGTATTGCATGGGCCTAATAAAATCTATTCTAGCATCTCTCAGAGACATTTTAAAATGTGGACAGTTGCACTGCCACTCCCGCACTATCAATATATATGAGCTCGCCTCCATAATACCACTTTATAGAAAAGAAATAGTGATGATTAAAAATTTTAAAATAAAAAATCTAAAATCTTAAATTATAAAATAATTTGAGTGATTAACTCATCTATATGTGATTTTTTTTGTGATTTACACATTAAAGTAATGTTTGAGTGGACCTCAATAAGTATTGGCCCAACCTCAATCTACTTTATAGCTCATGGTGCCCAAAGTTGAGAATGCATAAGTTCTTATATCATGATATATGTTAGTGAGTGGCTACATTGCTCAAGTGCCATTTTATAAATTTTGAAGGGAAATGTCGTAAAAACATATAGTTGTAAAATGTTATAAATTACCTACTACTTTTTGAATTAAATGAATTAGTTGAATTAATTTGACATGTGTTATGGTATAAAATGAAAATATGTCATTTTTGTAATATCCATCAGTCCATTGTGTTGGTGTAACATTTCTTGCATGAACTTCTACTTCTTAGTCTAAAGGTTGGCAAAGCGAGTTCAAAAATGTTTGCCATTAAATTATAGTCCGGCCATGTTGACATTTTAAGAATAAAATGAGGCTCTATTAAATATGCACCCATATATTTTAGTCAGTGTAATATTGTAGTAAGTATGATAGGTGGTCTACATATCCATGTCCAAATACAACCATAACATGTCGATACGATAGGTAGTATGTTTGACTCATACAACACGTGCATGTGTAGGTCTTATCCAGACCAATATTTATTGAAGTTAATGACCTCTTACTAATGAAATTTATTACAAGTAGGTTTGAGAAATCTTCTAGCATCATTGTCATGTCATTGAATAGTACTCTTCTTATAGTAATAAATGACTTATTTGCTCTTTCAAGTTCTTATGTTGTGCGATGAAATCATGCAATTATTTACACAACATTATAATAGATGAAACATATTAATGTTTGAATAATAAATTTACTTGAACAAAAAAAATACTCCATTGAAGCATTCTAACTTATTGGCCATCATTATTCTATATTTGTGTCACCATCACACGATATAATCCACATAGCCATATCTCTAGCCGCCAACAAATCATAGGCTTCCTATTCCACAGTCTTCATATCAATCAAAGGTTTGTTGAAAATGTGAATGTTATCAATATTTTCTTTATAATATTTTTTTTGACACATTGTCTCCACTTCATCAATGTCCATCACTGTAATTATTTTTTATAAAGTTTTCTTAGGTAACTTACGTAATATCTATGTGATGCCCGTGAAAATTGTCTTTGTAGTCACAAATAATTCTGACATGATAATAAAAAAAAATTATGTTATATTCTGGTTAAGATGCAATCACAGGTAGTAGCTCATACAAATTTATTAGAAAACAGAATCATGACTCATTATGCTCAAACTCTAGAATTATAATTGCTAGTGAAAAAATATAATTATTCATGGTGACTCTTACTACATCAAGTAAAGTTCTAAGGCATCCAACATAATGCACTATGTAATCATGTGGTAAAAAAAAATCCCACATTAATAGAAAAAGTACATATGAAATTAGCAGTGTTTGTCTAGATGTACTTTTTTATAGTTTGAATAAAAGTGCAACAAATTATAGCACAATGTTCTTCAACCTATAAAATATTTGTATATCCACACACACACACGTGTGCACACACACACACACACACACACTCACACTCACACACATCAAAAAGGTGTATGCACTGATCTTATAGACATCGAACAGTCTAAAAGAGAAGAGTATGATGGTGGTAGGCCTAATTCCTAGAAATCATGAGGCCCATCTAATTGAACAAGAAAAGTCATATGAGCCATGCTAACTAGGCCAAAAATGATTAAGTCATAAAGCAAAAAAGAGGATAATCGAATGATCCAAGCACAAGCCATCCACTACAAAAAAGTCAGCTCAACACAATAACATACCCTTTAATTGAGCCAACCTAAAGAAAGATCTAGCTCCACAAAAGTATCTCCAACCATCCTGAAAAAAACCCCAAAAACACTTCAATAGAAAATGAAGATAGTCAACTTGGCTGGATCATCTGACCGAACCATGCCGGCCAAGCTCAGACAATCGAGCTGACCTTGTAGATTCGAAGTCAACTAAACTTAGTTGGTCAAGCCAAAAAGGTAGCCAAATGATAAGTCTACAATTATAAAATACCAAAAATATCCTAGTGTGCACCCCTTCCAAACAGGTGTAAAAATCTAATCTCACAATGATACTATCTTCTATAAATAGGTAAAATATGTTATAAAGAATATATGACACTATTGAATGATATTCATTATTATTCTTCTCTCTCTCTCTCTCTCTCTTTATTTACACTCAATTCCTTAGGTGTGATTCACAGACAATCTCATATTTAATATCTTAAAAGATGCAGTGAGCATGGATCATGCCACCAATAAGAAGACAAGTCATGCAGTGAGAATGACCTCTCAACAGGGAGACTAACAATAATATGAAGTGCACAAACAAATTTGTGGTCCAAATGACCTAGAATCTAAATGATTAGATGTTAGAAGTGATTAAAAGTGCACAGAATTGAGAGCAGGATCAATAAATTTGACAAAATGTTCTAGCACTTAACGAAAGAAGAGTCCTCTGGCGTTAGAATTGGAGGACAAAGCCCACTATCTAGATAGTGTTAGGTCAACACCAATTTATAGGCATCAAGTTGGGTGTACTAACATTCCGCACCAGCCAAAGAATACATTCTTCTGGTAGATATCTGATATTGATCCATCATAATGATTTAAGATTCTGACACTTGAATCTTACAACAGACGGTTGGATCCAACTGATAAAATCATGTACTTTGAGGTTACTATGTGTCTTCTCAAGATCAATGACATATTGAAGTACTAAATCTTCTTCATCATGTTGAGGGACTCAACTCTCAAGGTAGAAGTGACCATGTCATTTGCAAATTTTGTTGAATGTTCATTTCACAATTCACAAATGCTCAGAAACCCCACAATAGCTTGCAGGCTACCAACTTTTGGTAAAGTCTCCACAAATATATCTTGAGTAAGAACACCCTATGGAGGTACTGCTGGTTGATTAGGACTAAAATTTTGAGCACTTTTCATTGGAGGTGTTTTGCGAGTGATAATACTTTATTGCTTTAGAGGTTGATCTCTAGAATATCATTCATAGGAGTTGTCATAGAATCTATTAACTGCTCCATGAATTCTTGGATTTTTTCTTGAGATTATTCAAGGTTGAAAAATTTTATCCCAATCTCAATAAATATACCATGAAAGTTGAAATTAGGTCCATCACTATCAAAAAAGAAATCGTCACTTGGGTGGGCATCTTCAATGGGTTCACTTATGTCTTAAGAATCATTTTTTTTAGGATTAATAAGATTATTACGACTATTTAAATTATTACCTGAGTTAATTGAATAATGTTCATTAAAAAAAGACAAAACATATCCTTAATCACTACTCATTTCATTAGTAGTTCCACCATGAATGAAAAAGTTATACTGAGTGAGTGGTACAAGAGTCCTAGGACCCTCGTGCGAAATAACTAACAGGATTTCTCTCTATAGTCATAATCATTTTATTACACATTATGTCTCCTCTGGTCTTTTCTTTTAGTTCTATTAGATTAACTGCTACTTAGTATTCTGGCTTGACTTCTTCTTTAATTGCTTCAAGAATTACATGGGCATCTGATTTGGCAAATACTTAAGTAACTTCAAAAGTATGTGGGGAGAATCTTTAGAGTTGTTTATGATCTTCTAGAAGTTCTTGGATAGAACCTTGTTCCAATTATTTTATCTTTGCATAAGGTTAAATGTTTCTATGTCTTCAATAAAGAAAACACCGATAGACCTTTATTTTGGGTCCTTCAAGTATTCCTTAGAAATAATTATAGTCCCATCCTTAAGGTTTCTCTCTAGTCAACATTTCATTCTGAAACATTCTTCTATGGTGTGGATGAGCATCCTATGGTTTTTACATCAATTGAGACCCTGGTCTCTTCTCACTTATTTAGGTTTCAAGGGTTTAGGGAGTTTAAACTTTAGATTCTTGAATAGGTTCTTGAACATTTTCTTTGCAGCTTCATCCTTGAAAGAGTATACTCGACTCTTTAGTTATTTAAATTCCTATCAAGACATCCTTCTTCTCTTAGACCTATAGAGTTGTTTTGTTCATTGTTGTACATATTGTGGTTGAGATTGTTGTGATAATTGGTATTACTGTCATTGTTAATATTGTTAGTGGCTGATTCTATTGTTGTGGTGATTGTCTAAGATTTTTAGACTGTATCTTTATTGGTTGTTGACATGCCTTTAAATTACCAATTTTATATATACAATTCATGCTTATTTTTTATGATAATGCACTTTAATGAAAGGAATTTTAAATGTTTTTGGTTTCAGGTGCAAGAAATAGAGTTTATAGGAAATGAAGTGAAAATGGAAGCAAAATGGAGTTATGGAGCATTGGCGCCTAAGTGCCAGAGTCCGGATGTAATTGTCACCTAGGCGCCATGAACTGTTACCCTTATATTCAATGAATTTGGTCAAATTTTGAAGAAGTGTCTGAAGCAACCCTTGATGATTTTTATAACTTTACATATAGGGATGAAGTCCAAAAGAAAAGGAGAGTTCTATGGGGTGCTAGTGTGTGTGTGTGTGTGTGTGTGTGTGTGTGTGTGCAAGAGTGATTAGGGTAGACCCCATTAGAGTGGGCGGCTTCCATAAGAGTGTTGTGAGTCTTATAAGTATCTATTTAAGTCAAGGAAGTTAAGGAACTTCAAAGGATTTCTCGAGGAAGAGTTTGAAATAAGTATTTGTATTTTTGTTTAAGTTTTGTGTGGTGAACTTGAGTTTTAATATAAATCATATTTATTTTTGTTGTCCCAATGAATTCTGAGTAGTTTTCCTTTTCTTTCTCCTTGCAATAATCAGTAATCATGTGTAGGATTTGATTTGTTAAGAATTTCATTTATTCCCAAAATTGTGATGGTATTTTCACTGGTTCTTCATTTACTTTATAAACTGACCACTTATTATGTTAAAATCCATTGCAAAACATAATGAATTGGGAAGGCTATGATTTCACCCAACTAGTGAGTTCTGCACTAACCTTACGAGGAGGGTGATCACAATCTAAGGAGAGTGCAAAAAGATAGTGAAATATGTTTTGATGGTCATAGAATTGGTGTTTCTATGGTGACAAGCTAGATCCTTTACCAACTTGGTGTAGAGTTGGAACCTGAAGTCACTGGTAGGTCCTATAGAGAGAGCACAGTGGGTAACTTAGAAATAAGAGACTAGAATCTACTCATCACTATTATAAAATAGGGAACTTACTTTATATTAATTAATGTTCTTTGTGCACTTGGGAGAGCATAAGGAATATGTATGCTCCTATTTGTCATAATACATCATTTAAGCCTTTAAACATTTTGATTTCGATACAAATTATGAACTCATTGTAAGGGGAAAGATTATTTTTGTAATTAGAACTCTCTTTTGCATTTAGCATAGTTTTAAGTTTCTGCATTTACATTTAATCTTAAACAGAACTTGTAGGAATTTAGTAGCTTTACTTTACATCTGAATTTGATATTATATTTTCTAGATTAATTTTTGTAATCTAAGTAAGAGTTTCACTAAAATTCTATTCAAAGAATTACAACTTCCCTGTGGGGTCGATACAGAGGTTTTTATACAAAACTCTATATTACCTAAAATGATACATATACTTATGTAGTACCTCTAGTGTGAAAACTATTATTCTATACTTTATATTAATTTAATTTATTCACACTAGCTGCTAAATATAAATTGGTTCAAGTTTTTTGTCATATTTTGGAATATAAAAATCTACATAATTGCGGGCCGGGTCAAATTTTTGGCGCTATTGCTGAGGAAGCGACAAAATTTTTCTTGGACTTAGAAGTTTCATTTAAGCTATGAAATTATTTGATAAAAATTTTAGTATTATTAAAAATATTTTAAAAAATATTTTCAAAACCAAAAATATTGAAAAATAAAAAATTTATAAAACAAATATTTTGTTATTTTGATTGTTTTATTTTATTTTTGAACTTTCACATTTTGCATGCGTAGTTCAGGATCTGAACGTTTAGTATTTTCAATTCCGAGTTATAACAAACAGTTAGAAAAACCAAAAAACAAAAAGAACTTCACAATTTGTAAGAAATGGCTAACACATTGATGCAGGTCTAGTGTGTGCAACTTTTATATAGTTCTAAATCCTTACGCTTAATTTGCCAATAATTTTACTTTTTGTACTCCCAAAATGTGTTTCCAATATTTTATATTCATTAGGTCATAAACGCAAGTATACATTTCCCTCAAGTTATATAGGGCTCTAATGGAGTCCTAAGTATCGATCCAACAGGGAGAAGGTTAAACTCTTACTTAATTAAAAGAACCTAAAATGATAAAATAAGAACTACAACAGCTAAAGTTATATGTGAAATGCAAGTCTAACAAAACTAAATCTACTATGCTAATTTTAATTTTGCAAACTTAAAAGTTAAATCTACTATAGGTAAGTAAAGTAATTTTAACGAAGGTTTCAAATTTAAGAAAAGTATTTTTCTCATTTACAATAATGTTGTAGCTAGTGAGGAATCAAATCTATTATTAATTGCTTGTGACAAATAGGAGCAATAATATCCTTAAATCCTTTGGTCAAGCGATAAAGGATAGTGGCTAATTTAGATGTTTTAAATCCACATTCGTGGTTAGGCTGAGAGGATACCGGCTCCAACTCCAGAGCTCCCACTTCTCCCCCACCTGAGGGCTAACAATCACACCATATAGTTTCTAAACATCTGAACCAAATTGCTGACTTTAGTCTGTCACCCTAAAATCACCAATTCTACACCCATCAAACAATATTTCCCTATATATTTACTCTCAATCCCATGGAGACTTCACTCTTCCATGACATTAAAGTGTGATCCCTACTTGAATGCTGAAAACATGGCGATCCCGCTCTTATGTTTTGACATAGATTTTAACAAATCAATTGGCCAAATTGGAAAGTAAATGAAGTTCAATATGAATCATCACAATTTAAGAAATTAAGATCATTTTCAAACAACTATTGATTCTTCACATCACTACTTCTTATTGTAAAGGGAAAGACAAAACAACTACTCAGAATTCATGGAGAAGAAAAAACAAAACATGAATTTTTATATACTAAAACAAGTTTACACAACACAGAATTAAAGTAAACAACTTATCTTACTCTCCTCCTCAAGCAAATCCCTTGAAGTTGCTTTGAATCTCTTCCTTCTATGTACAATGATATGCACCCCTCTCTTAAGATTGCAAAGAAGAAAAAATCTCTCACTTTCCATCTCCTATTACAACTCTTAAAGATGATTCTCTCAAGGACTCTCAAAAGAAACTAAGTATGGAAGTTTTGCCTCTTTGCTTTTCTTCTTTTCTCCTCCTTCGCCCCCACTTTCTATAAAAAATGGTGATTAAATAATGTATGGCCAAAAATTCAAGAGTTCCCTTAAGCACCCCCAAGAGTTCCCTTAAGCACCCTCCCTTAAGCACCCCTTCAAAATTCATCCAAATACAATGCATTTTGCGAAATAATCATTTTGACGTCATTTTGGCGCTAACTGGAGCCATTCAACACTGGTCGTGCTCCATACAGGTGTGTTGGCGCCTTTCAATGCCAGTTCTGGCGCCATTTGGCTACAGAGCATTTCTTTTTCCTTTTTGCTCCAAATTTCATCCTTTTGCTCCTTTTTAATCCAAATCTCCAAATTGAGTATACCTGAATCAAAAACATGAAAATATCTTTCTTTAATGTGTAATTTCACCAAAAATGAACAAATTTAAGCATTAAAAATAAATGAAAAATTGAACATTTTTTTGGTGTATCTAACTCCCCTAAACTTAATTATTACTTGTCCTCAAGTAACTTCTTATGACTTATGGTAGAGAGTTTAACTTATAAATTTCTATAATTTGGTTTGCTAAATATAATAGCACAACTTAAGAAAAATTTTTAGCAACTCAGGTTAAAATTAAAAGTATAAGAATATCCACTAATCCAGTTTAAGATTTATGGTTCTCTATTCATTTAAAAAAGAATTGTAGTTTTGACATATTAAAGATACTTAGAATATCCATATGAAAAAAAAAATTGTGAGAATTTTATTAATAAGGATGCTAATACTTAAATACAAGTTTAGAAACGTAATAAAGCCTTTTTCCTCAAGTTGATTCAATTGAAGCCAAAGCCAATAGGCATCTCCTCAAGCTTCTCCTCACATAAATTTTCTATTCTTTTACTTTTGCCTTTTTTCACTTTCTTTTTTTTCTCTTTTTTTATGTGAGGATTACTATATCTGGATAACTTTTAATAATTTTGAACTTTCATTATCCTCTTCTTAAAGTTAAAAACTTTTCACATTCATTGACTTAATAAATTCATATTAGTTTTAAAGATTTTTCATAAAGTCTCATTTTCATTTCTTTATATATGAAACTCTAAAATTTTTAATATTTCAAAAGTACAATTTTTTTACTAAAATAGAAAAAAACATAGTCTTATTCTTTCATACTAAATGCCTCAACTTAAGAATTATCCTTAATTATGGAAAACCCTTACTTAAGCCTACTATATATAGTCAGAAACAAAAATATAGTTATTTAAGGTTACCCTATAATACCAAAAGTCATGTTAAATTAAATTTTAAAAATATATTTAATTGAGGACAAATAAAAACTATTTTCCTTCTTTTAAAAGAAAGTTTTTTTCTTCCCCCCAAACTTAAAATTTTAATAAATAAAACATGTAGTATAAAAAATGTAGGGTGAAATAAAATGTTAAATACATTCAAAAGTACTGACCTATTGCTCTGTGACTTTGAACTTTGAAATTGAACTATGCAGGTAGCAATAATAAAAAGAGCAGATATTTAACAGTGTGTAAAATTCAAATAACATATTTATATCAACAAATTTATTGTATTAAAATAAAGTGTTAAACAATAACAGAAATCTAAAACACATACTAAGAAAAAACTAAATTTAACACTAACAAGTTCATGCAAAGTACACTATAAATAAATAAAAGTACATCAACAAACTAATCGAAAACAAACCAATCACAATCACAAAGAAAAACTAACATCAGGCTAATCTTCCTCCCCATCAATGTCTTCTTCTTCTTCTTCTTCTTCTTCTTCTTCTTCTTCTTCTCCTTTATCATCTTCCTAACCTTCTACGTTCTCATCATTCACATAGGGTGTAAATCTGAGATAGGTGGAAATTCCACAGAATGATCTCCCTTCATATATTTGATCTGAGCATCATACTAAGAAATATCAAATTTAACTCTCCTTTGCATTTAGAAATCATTATGAGAGTTTCTTGCTTCCATGCTTCTCATCCGATTTTGTAGTGTCAAAATATCTCCTTATTGAATAATAATTTGTTCCATAATTTCTTATAGAGACAATGAACTAGAAGTGGAAGGTTTAGAAGAGGTTGTAGAAGGTATGTCTCTACTTCCACTTCCAGTTCTCCAACCAGCATGTGTCTCAAAGGTATGCACACTAGGTTTACTGATTGGCTTAAAGGGTTGTAATAATTCCCTTGAAGGATAAAACTCTACTCCTAATTGTTTACATAAATTAAAATTAAGGTAGGGTATCCTAAACCCTCGGTGGTACTTCCTTTTGTATATGAACATGCAGTGTTGTAAATTAAAGAACCAATATCAATTCTCTTATGAAGCTGGATGCAATAATTTAATATGACTCACTTTACTTAAATGGTTTGTAGGAAGTAAGCATGCAGAAATGAAATAATGTCACGCTTTAGACTATGCAGTAAGCTGAGATGTGGCAAAATTTAACTTATTGTTATTCTTTATCTTCTATGCACCTTTCCCCTTAGTGAGAAATTTCATGACTTCATCAAACATTGAGTCTGAAACTTGAAACAATGCATACTCGCACTGATCCTCATTCCTTAACTGCTATAAAGCATTAATTTTTGTAGGACTGAAATCTATAAATTTACCTCGAACATAAATTCGATCATCTGTAGCAGCATAGAGGTTTGCATAGAACTCTAAAACAATGTTTTTAACTGCTATATCAGTAAAGTAGCAGAAATTCTCCCACTGCCTTACTACAATTAATCCTTGAATCATTCCTCCTAGGTTGAAAAATGCTCACTCTTAAATCAAATTCTTCTTTGCAAAATGTGTGTTGTAGGGGTACCACATCTTCATTTTGATGAACCTATACTTGACAAAAACAAGTCTTCGAACCATTCTTTTCATTTTAGGAGCCATAAAGATAAAAAAAATTCCAAAATATATCCAATAATTCTCAAATAATGGTAAAATGAACTCCTAAAATCCAAATCATGGTAAAATTCAAATAATGGTAAAATGAACTCCTAAAATCCAAATCATGCCTTTTCTTATTTACAAAAAATTTTCATTTTCCATTTTTCCAAAATATAAGAGAAATTCATGGTAAAAATAAAAAATTTTGAGGTTAGATTGAAGGTCTTACCAAGAGATGATGAGATCTAGAGTTTTCAAGTCTTCAAATCCTCTCCAATTCAACTATTTTGATGCCCTAAAATAATTTTCGACCATAGCTCAAGAAGAAGATGAAGTTTGGAGTTCAATAATGGTGAAAAAATAAGTTTTTTTCATGATTTTCTTAACCCACTAGTCTTTTTGCGCGCTTGTTCAACGCCAATTCTAGTTTCATTTGGCGCCAGCGCGAAAAAACAACCTATTTCATGTTTTCGCTACAATTTTTTTGTGGACTAAACCACATTAAGCTCTAATTAGCCCAAATCTTCATTAATTTTTAATTTTTTTAGTAATTTTTAACAATTAGTTTTTCACAAACAACACAAAAAACTCACTTCATTTATATAAATCCAAGAACAAACACTTAACTATTCTTCTAACAGAACATAAAAAAATCAGCTTCTCTAGTCAAACCAACGACTCGACGCTGATAACAAGAAATCTAAAGTCAATCATAAACTAAGAAATCCCATTCATGTAAGCAAAAACATAAACACAAATACACTTAAACAAATAAGCAAACTTAAGAACACTTCAATTTCTTTAGTACTTCAAGTCCATTAAGCATCTTATCTCTTATCACCTTAATCCTCTTTGATATCTCCCATTGATTGGTAATGAAAAAATTAATTTTAGAAAGGGCGGCTTGGGAATTCATCTTTGATCCAACTATTCCTCTTGTACATTCGCACTGTCCAGTCTTCTACAAGTTTGGTATGGTTGAATTATTGTTTCATTGACCAATCTAAATGGTCGAATTTAGTAGAAGTTCCATCAATCTCATTAATGATAGGATTCATTTTCTTCTCCAAATTTTTAACTCTTCTCATCACAATATCCAAAGTATCTTGTGGTGACAGTAATAAAGTAGGTGTTGAATTCTAAGACGATTGATCTATAGGAGCATTCTCTTCTCTGAATTCACCAAATACAAAAGGTTGAAAGTTGAGTCCAAAGGTTGTCATGAAAAAAGAGCTTTTTCACAATTATCATATGGAAATTGTGACTGGCTACACAGTAGAAAGATGGTAGAAGGATGTCCAACTCCAGTAGAGGATCCATTTAATGTTAATCCTAGAATATATTTTACAATCAAAGTTCCCACATCTATTGGCCTTCCAGTATGAATGCAGTAATTAATAATGACACTCTTTTGTAGCTTTACTTAGTCTTGTAGTGGGAAGTAATTTAGCAGAAATAAAGACATGTCAAGGCCTAGATGTAGCATTTAATAGAGAAGATGGGAAACTTACATCACATTCATCTTTTGCTTCACAGCCTCCATCTTCATCTGTCAGAAATTTGCATATCTTGTACAGGTTGTCTCTCATCGGGGAAAAGTTAGTGTAATGAAAAATAGGGACATTATCGATTAAAAATAACTCATTAATCCGAGAAGGATTAAGAGGTATTTCCTTGCCTCACACATACACTATTCTTTGATTAATTCCATGGAGATTAGCATAGAATTCTTTTACCACAGAAACTACTACTGCTGCGACAGTGTTGCATAATACTTCTCAACGCCTCTTCATTATGATATCGTCCACCACAATTTCTAGAACTTTGTATCCTCAATTCAGAAATCCTTGCTCCTTAATCAGTTTTTTTTTTCATGAACACTTTCTCATACAACTTTTGTGCATACTGATTAATGAACCTTCTCTTATTGAAAAATTCGAATTTGTAACATACCTTGGAGTTATAATACTTCTCAATGCCTCTTCATTATGATATCTTCCACCACAATTTCTGGAACTTCGTATCCTCAATTCAGAAATCCTTGCTCCTTAATCAATTTTTTTTTCATGAACACTTTCTCATACAACTTCTGTGCATACTGATTAATGAACCTTCTCTTCTTGAAAAATTTGAATTTGTAACATACCTTGGAGTTAGAATCCATTGGATAGGAATGTGTACTTCTTCATCCAAAAAGTATATATATACTTAAATTTCAAATTGAATTGACTTAATTTTGTCCAAATCCCGTCCAAATTCATAAATCAGTTTTTAAAACTACAAAAAACACAAAAATCACGCCCATAGACGTTTCTCATGTGATTTGTAACCGCAACACCGGTCTGGCACTGATTAGCGTTGTTTGGCTCTGGCCGGGTTGCTGTACAATAATTATAGCGTTGTTCGGCGCCAGTGCAAATTTTCACTCAGCTTTTCCAAATGATTAAATAATTTGTGTTCTTCTTTAAAGGTATCCCTTATTTAAATTTTTTTTATGCTTTTTATAAGATGTTTAAGGCATTAAAACTTGTAAAATTAATCGAAAGTGCATAAACAAAGAAATAAAGTTACTCAAATTTAAATCAAATACTAAAATAATTATGGGTTGTCTCCCATAAAACGCTTGGTTTAATGTCGTCAACACAACATAATTAGTTCTCATTTTTGTTGATCCAATATAATAAGGTTTTAATCTATGTCCATTTACTTTAAATGTTGTCTTAGTTTTCAGATCTTCAATTTCTACTGCTCAATATGGGTAAACTTTAACAATTGTAAATGGTCCCATCCATTTAGACTTTAATTTTTCTGAGAATAATTTCAACCGAGAATTATAAAATAAATCTTCTTGCCCAGGTTTAAATTCTTTTCCAATTATCTTCTGGTCATACCAATTTTTCATTTTCACTTTATAACTCATGGAATTCTCATAAGATTCATTTCTTATTTCATCAAGCTCATTCAGTTGCAATAATCTCTTCTCACCAAAATCTTTTAAATTAAAATATTTAATAACCCAATAAGCTTTATGCTCCAACTCTACTGGTAAGTGATAGGTCTTTCTAAAGATAACCCTATATGGTGAAATTTCTGTAAATGTTTTATAAGTTGTTCTATAAACCCATAATACAATATCTAACTTAGTAGACCAATCTATTTTATCAGGATTAATAGTCTTTTCCAAAATTCTTTTAATTTACCGATTATATAATATAGCAAGGCCTCTTATTTATGGATGATAAGTAGTGAATATCAAATGTTGCATACTAATTTTTTTCAGTTAATTTTCAATTAATTTATTTCTAAAATGAGATTCTCCATCAGTAATGATAGCTCTGGGCATTCCTAACCAAGAAAAAATATTTTTCTTAAGAAATTTTGAAACACTCCGAGCATCACCTCGTGGTAAAGCAACTGCCACAATCCATTTTGAAATGTAGTCTACTGCAATCAATATGTATAAATTTCCAAATGAAGGCACAAATGGTCCCATAAAATCTAATCCCCATACATAAAATCACAAATGGTCCCATAAAATCTAATCCCCATACATAAAAAATTTCAACTTCCAATATAAAGTTTAATGACATTTCATTTCTTTTCAAAATATTACCTACTCCATGACATCGATCATAAATTCTTACATACATATTAACATCTCTAAATAGAGTAGGCCAATAAAATCCTGATTGTAAAATTTTGTGAGCATTTCTATCAATTTTAAAATGTCCTCTGAATTCAAAGTCATGGCATTTTTGAAAAATTTGTAGGGTTTCATCATAAGGTACACATATCTGAATAATATGATATTTACATTGCTTATATAAATAAAGATCATCCCAAAAGTAAGACTTTGCATCATAAATTGTAAGACTTTGCATCATGAATTAATTTTCTTTGTTGTTGTGGTGTTAAATCATTCAATAAAAGATCACAAAAGATAACTAACGATATAGTTAACAATGTCCGCATAGCAAGGTGTTTTCTTTTCATTAACAAAAAATATTTTTTCATCAGGAAATTCTTCATTAATTTTTCATTCAAGTTAGTTAATCGTTCTTGTTTTAATCTTGATAAATAATCAGCTATTTGATTATCAGTTCCTTTCCTATCAACTACTACAAAATCATATTCTTGCATCAAAAGGATCCATCTAATTAATCTTGGTTTCACATTTTTTTGCATTAAGTATTTTATATCAGAATGATCAGTATGCAAAATACATTTAGTTCCAATAAGATATGATCTCAATTTATCAAAAGCATAAACAATTGCTAATAACTCTCTTTTAGTGGTGGTATAATTAATTTGAGCATCATTTAGATTTTTATTAGCATAATATATAACTTTAAAAATTTTATTATATCTTTGCCCTAAAACAACTCCAATAGCTTCTAACACAGCTCCAATTGCATAATCACTAACATCGCACATTAATTCAATTGGTTTCTCCCAATCAGGTGGAACAATTATAGGTGTTATGATTAATTTTTCTTTTAGCAATTCAAAAGCATTTAAGCATTCTTGATTAAAATTAAATTTTACATATTTTTCTAAAAGTTGGCATAGGGGCTTAATAATTTTTGAAAAATCTTTAATATAACTCTTATAGAATCCAGCATGGCCTAAAAAACTTCTAACCCCTCTCACAGTGGTTGGTCAAAGTAATTTAGCAATGACTTAAACTTTTGGTGGATCAACTTCCATACCATTTTCAGATATTTTATGCCCAAGTACTATTCCTCCAGCAATCTTAAATTGACATTTTACTCAATTCAATACTAAATTTGTTTCATTACATCGTTCTAGAAATTTTACTAAATGACTTAGACATGCTTCAAATGATGTTCTAATCACAGAAAAGAAATCCACAAAAATTTATATTCCTTTTTCAATCAAATCACAAAAAATTAACGTCATGCATCTTTAAAATGTTGCAAGCGCATTACATAAACCAAAGGGAAATCATCTAAAAGCAAAAGTGTAATAAGGACTAGTAAACATTGTCTTCTCTTGATCCTCGAGAGCAATAGAGATTTGTTGATATCTGGTATATCCATCCAGAAAATAAAAATATTTATGCCTAGCTAGTCTATCCAACATTTGATCCAAAAAAGGTAGAGGAAAATGATATTTCCTAGTGGCTAAATTTAATTTTTGATAGTCAATACAGATTCTCCAACCAGTGACTTGTCTTATTGATATTGGTTCATTCTTGTCATCTATAATAATGGTCACTCCTCTTTTCTTAGGAACGCAATGAATTGAACTAACCCTAACACTGTCTAAAATAGGATAAATAATTCCAACATTTAATCATTTTAAATTTTCTTTCTTTACCACTTCTTTCATGATTGGATTTAATCTTCTCTGAGGATTAGCTCTACATTTATGATGTTCTTCTAATAAAATTTTGTGCATACAAATTGAAAGACTGACTCCTTTAATATTAGTTATTGTCCATCCAAAAGCTTTTTTATATCTTTTCAAGATTTCTACTAATTTTTGTTCCTAAATTTTAGTTAATTTAGAAGATATGTGGATACTATAACAAATAATGTAGACCAATCTCCTAAAAATGCATACTTTAAATGTGGAGGTAGAATTTTCATTTCAGGTTCAGGTGATTTTTTTATGGAATGACTGAAATTTTTACTACCTATGTAGTATGTAATATTTCAAAATTTTCTTGAATATAATCTAAATCCTCATTGCTTACTTTAATAAATTCATCTTTCATTCAGTCTTCATCTTTATACTCCAAATATTCTTCTACAATTCTTTTTCCAAATTTTCAATGAAAAATTCATTAATTAAATCATCATTAATCTCCATTCTAATGCATTCATCATTTTTTCCATTTACTGGATATTTCATAGATTTTGCTATATTAAATGTAACTTCCTGATCATTGACTCTCATGATTAATTCACCTTTTTGCACATCTATTAAGGCTTTTTCCAGTACCAAGAAAAGGTCTTCATAAAATAATTGGACATTCTTTATCTTCCTCCATATCTAATACAAAAAAATCTATAGGTACTATAACTTTATCTACTTAAATCAACACATCTTCTATAACTCCTTTAAGATAAGTAATTGAACGATCGGTTAACCGAAGATTTATAGTCGTAGAGAAATTTTTTCCTCATCTGAGTCATCTAAAAATGGATAAGGGCATCAAATTAATATTAGCTCCCAAATCACATAACGCTTTTCCAAAAAAACTTTCTTCTATAGCATAAGGAATAGTAACGCTACCAGGATCTTTAAAATTTTTCAGGAATCCATTGAAGTTGCTTTGAATCACTTCCTTCTACTTACATTGATGTGCACCCCTCTCTAAGAATTGCAAAGAAGAAGAAGTCTCTCACTTTCCCTCTCCTCTTACAACTCTTAACTATAAATCTCTCAAGATCTCTCAAAGTAAACTAAGTATGGAAGTTTTGCCTCTTTGCTTTTCTTCTTTTCTCCTCTTTTGCCCCCATTTTCTATAAAAAATGGTGATTAAATAATGTGTGGCAAAAACTTCAAGAGTTCCCTTAAGAACCCCTTCAAAATTTGTCCAAACTCAATGCAATTTGTGAAATAACCGTCACAACGCCGTTTTGGCATCGACTGAAGCCATTGGTGCTGGCTGTGCTTCGTTCAGATGTGCTGACACCGTTTGGTGCTAAAGCATTTCTTTGCCATTTTTGCTCTAAATTTTATCATTTTTTCTCTAAATTTTATCCTTTTTGCTCCTTTTTAATCCAAATCCCCAAATTGAGTGTACATGCATCAAACATGAAAATACATTTCTTTAAAGTGCAATTTCATAAAAAATGACAAAATATAGGCTTTAAAAATATATGAAAAATTGAACATTTTTTGGAGTACCACACATCACATAATAATATTGAGATTCAAACTGCCAAAAATAAGCATCATCATGTACAAAGACCTTTAAGGGACTATTCAAACCCTACAACATATGAAATTCACTTAAGATAAGTAGTTAGAAGTAACACCATTTGAGGATCCAAATTTATACCTTGCAAGTTTTCTAGAATTTTGTTCTACATTTAAGTATGATGGCGTGTCAGATGATGTCATTAGACTTAGAGTTTTTCTTTTTTCCTTAAAGGATAAAGCTAAGATTTGGTTAAACTCTTTAGCACCTAGATTTATTAGAACTTTGGGAGATTTAACACAGAAATTCTTAGCTAATTATTTTTCACCTTAAAAAAATACTAAGCTTAGAAATTACATTACTTCATTTACTCGGTATGAACGTAAGTCAATCTATGAAGCTTGGGAAAGATTTAAAGAACTCCTCAGAAAGTGTCCACATCATGCCTTACCAAAATGTTTAATTATTCAAACATTTTATAATAGGTTAGTAGGATCCTTTAGATTTATTATAGATGATGTGGCTAGAAGTTCATTAATGTCAAAACCATTTTATGAAGCTTATGCCTTAACTGAAGAGATTGCTACTAATAATTTTAAATGGCCCTCTGAAAGGGTAAATTTTAAGAAAGTAGCCAGTATTCACGATAATGATGTTATTTTCATTCTGGCATCTCAAGTTGCTATGATATCTATGAAGATAGACTAATTTGGTATGAAATTTTCTCAAACACTTCTTGTGATCGAAGAACATTCATTGGGACACATGATTGATTCTCAACCATCATTATAGACTTTAAATGCAATTAACAATAGACCCAACAACCCATATTCTAATTATTACAACTGAGGTTGGAAAAATCTACCCCAACTTTAAATGGAATAATAATTCTGGTGGTGGAAATCAACAATGAGGGAACAGTTAAGCAAACCCATTGGGAAATTGGAACAATCGGGGAAATACTAACAATAAATTTTCTTTTTATCCCAACTTTAATAACCAACAATTTAAGGAAAAGAAGTTGTCTATAGAAGAAGTGGTGTTGCAGAAGTGTATCAATTATAAAGTCAAAGTGCTGCAATTAGAAATAATGAGAATCAACTAGGACAAATTACTACTACACTTAGCAATAGACCGCAAGAGACACTTCCTAGTAATACTGAAATAAATCTAAAAGATAAAATGAAAGAAAAAGCTCAAGTTAAAGTTGTCCAACTCAAGAGTGAAAATGAATTAAATGTTGGAATTTAGAAAGAGATTGAAGTTAAGAGAGAAATTGCAGAAACTAAAAAAACTTGAAGAAATTGTTCCTAAGGATGTGGAAAAACATGTCTCTACAACTAAGATTAATATAGAAAGACCAACACCTCTTTTTTCCTCAGAGACTTAGACAATAAAAACTGGATTACTAATTTTCAAAGTTTTTTAAGATATTTATGAAACTTACAATCAACATTCCTTTTGCTGATGCTTTGAAACAGATGACAAGTTATTCTAAATTTATGAAAGAGATTATAAACAAAAAAGGAAATTTGAAGATTATGAAACTGTTGCACTAAGTGAAGAATTTAGTGCAATAATTTAGAAAAGGATTCCTTAAAATCTCAAGGATCCATGTAGCTTCCCTATGCCTTGTGCAATTGGAGAAAAATTTTATGAAAAAACATTATGTGATTTAGGAGCTACCATTAACCTCATGACATTATCTATAATTAAAAGCTAGGTTTATAAGAAATTTATCCCACTACTGTAACCCTTCAGTTAGCTGATTGATCTATCACTTATCCTAAAGGGTTTATAAAGGATGTATTAGTGAAATTGGATAAATTTGTCTTCCCTGGGGATTTCATTATGTTAGATACGAAGGAAGATAAAGAAATTCCTATCATTCTAGGGAGACCTTTTCTTGCCACTGGATGAGCAATGATAGATGTGTAGAAAGGAGAGTTAACCATGAGAGTAAATGACCATGAAGTTACATTTTAATGTGTTTAAAACTATGAAGTATCCAACTAAAGAAAAAAGATGATAAATTTTATAGAATGGATATTATTGACTATTTGATGGTTAATCATTTCCAAGTAAGATGTGAAGTTATAACTAATCAAAAAGTACTGGAGGATGAAGTTGAAATTGATTTGCAAGATAAATCAAATGAGATAAATACTAAGGATTTAAATTTCTTTCAGGAAAATTTTGAGATTTTGGAAACTACTAAAAATAGTAAACCTCTGATCCCTTCAATTGAAAAACCTCCTGAATTAGAGATGAAGGTTCTCCCAAATTATTTAAAGTACGCATTTTTAGGGAACTCATCAACATTAACTATTATATTATCCTTAGATTTAACTGAAGCTTAAGAAGAAAAATTAATGGAGACTTTGGAAAATTATAAGAAAGCTTTCAGATGGACATTATTTAATATTAAAGAAATCAGTCCTCAATCTGTATGCACAAAATATTAATGGAAGATGACCAAAGCCTAGTGAAAATCCTCAAAGGAGACTGAATCCTATCATGAAAGATGTTGTAAAGAAAGAAATTTTAAAGTGATTGAATGCTAGAATTATTTATCATATTTCTGATAGTGCTTCCTATTCATTGTGTTCCTAAAAAAGAGGGAGTGACAATAGTTGTTAACGAACATAATGAATTAATTCCAACAAGATAAGTCACTAGGTGTCGTATATGTATTGATTATAGAAAATTAATCCTTGCCACTAGGAAAGATCGCTTTCCTCTACCTTTTCTGGATCAAATGTTGAATAGACTAGCTGGGCACCAATATTTCTGCTTTTTGGATGAATATTTTAGATAAAACCAAATCCTTATTGATCTTCAGGATCAAAATAAGACTACATTTATAAGTCCATACGAGACTTTTGCTTTTAGAAGATGCTCTTTGGTTTATGTAATGCATGATGCAGATTTGCTGAAATATAGTTGTGTAAAATTTATAAAGTTGTCTCCACATTACAATGGTGCCAAAAGCTTGAAGTGGTATTTTATTAATAATAACGTTCAACACTTAATGTTGGTATTTTACGCAAGTATATGTATCGTTATCAAGTAATATAAGACTTTCTTTTTAAGTCCCAAATATCGATCCCACGAGGGAGGTTTAAATTTGAAATGATAAATTAACTAGGAAATTCACATAAATCAAACAAAATTACTGTCACTAATTTTGAATGTTTAAGATACTATAAAAGCTAAATTATTAACTACTAGCAGAATTTAAAAATAGGGTTTAAAATTAATAACTACTAAACTATGTTTATGTGATAAAGTTTTCTAATATGAAAAAGCATCTTTCCCGCTACAATGAGTTTTTGGTGAAATGAGATGAAATAAATGATTTAAATATGTATTGTGCCAAAAAGGAGCAATTTTAATTCTATACCCTGATTCAGTGTTATAGAAAATCATTGGCTAATCTTAGGTTTAGCCCTAAATCCGTGGTTAGGCTAGGAGGATACTGACTCCCACTCCAAAGCTCCCACTTCCTTTCCTCTAAAGGCTAACTCTCACTTTAGTTTTTAAACACTAAAATTGAATTAGGTATTTTTAGTCTGTCACCCTAGAAATCTCCAATTCTACACCCAACAAATTATATTTTTCTATTTATTTGAACTTAATTCCATGAACAAAATACTCCTTCATGGACTTAAATATGATTCTCATTCTGTTGTAGAACTCGTACTTCATTTCCTGGATCATATGTTTCACAATATATTTTTAACAGTTCAATTGACCAACTCGAAAAGTAAATTAAGAGCGGAATTGAAAAACCTTCACAATTTATTTTAAATTTTAACATTGACACATCCACATTATCTCTTCATTTCACTATATCTCAGAGTAGGGAGAAAGGTAAAGGAAACTACTTATACTTCATAAGAAAGATACAATAAAACATAAATTTCTTATATAAAAGAAAGTTCATACAATAATAATAAACAAACAACACTTATCTGAAACTCTTTCTTAAAGCAAATCCTTAGTAGCTTCTCTTAGGAAATGTAGGAAGAAGAAATCTATCACTTCGCTTCCTCTCCAACACTTCTTAGAGAAGAATTCACACTTAAACCACCATAAAAACTCAAAAATATCAAAACAATAACTAACTAATGGCGTAGAATGTAGGTGTGTGAAGAGGAAAATTGAAATGAGTGGAAGAATTTAAAATGGTGCGAGGGGGGTTTCTGATCAAATTTTGGCCCTAAATAGAGCCTAGGTCGGTTCTCCAACAGGTGCATCCAAAAACTCTTCAAAAAGCGTCCAAATTCATCGAATCTTTTAGAAACAGGGTCTGCACCGACAATGACGTCGTCGGAGCCCATTCTGGCACCGTCGGCGCCCGAGGCCATTCAATTAATTCCTTCTTCTCTGTCAAACGACACCGTCAATGCCCAGTCTAGTGCCATCAACGTTGAACATTTTTTTAACTTCTCCATTTTGACTCCAAATTTCATCATTTTTGCTCCAAGTCCTTGAAATCAACAACGTGCAATAAAATATAAAAAATAACTTCCATTAAAGTGTAATATCACAAAAAATGAGTATAAAATATGGGTTTAAAAATGCATATATTTTTTGTATATCAAAATTCCTCAAACTTAAATGTTACTTGTCCTCAAGTAATTCCTTTACTACATAAAAATATGACTTATGGTAAAGATTTTAACTTCTAGATTTTCATATCTTAGTTCATTAAATATAATGGTATCACTTAAAAAAAATTCAAAATAACTCTAGTTAACACTAAAAGTATAATAATATTTAGCAGTAGTATAATAATATTTAGCAGTCAAGTCTAAGATTTTTTATTCTCTATTCTTTTCATGGAAAATTGCAAATTATTCATATGAAAGCCACTTAGAATATTCATATGAAAAAGAACTTTATGAAACTTTACTAGTAAATATGCTAATACTTAAATATAAGTTTAGAAAATATAGCCAATGAAACCAATTTTTAATTATGCATCTCCTCAAGCTTCTCTTCACAACTTTTTTCTTTTCAGTATCATTTTCAATCCTTTTTCTTTTCTTTCTTTTCTCCTTTTTCTTTTCTTTTTATTCTTTTCTTTTTTTTTTATGTGACGATTACTATATCTGGATAGCCTTTAATGATTTTGAACTTTACTATCCTCTTCTTAAAGTTAAAAACTTTTCACATTCCTTCACTTTATAAATTTATATTAGCTTTAAAGATTTTTCATAAAGTTTTAATCTTTTCTTCTTACATGAATCTCTAAGATTTTTAATACTTCAAAAATGTAAATTCCTTTAATTAGAATAGAAAAACATAGTTTTATTTTATTATACCAAATCCCTTAATCTTTAAAATTAACCTTTATTATTTAAAAAAATTACTTAAGTTTACAATATATTTAGAAACATAAATATATTTATCTAAAGTTACCCTCTAATACCAAAGGTCATGTTAAAGAATTTTTTTAAGATATTTTGAAAATAATACTAATTGAAGATAAATAAAATTAAGTTTCTTTTCTTTAAAAAGAAAATTTTCTTTCTCCCAAACTTAAATTTTTAAAAGATTTTAAATGAAGAACTGAAAAATTAAGGGTGAAAGAAAACATTTAATATATAAAGAAAAGACATACCTGTTGAAGGTTCTGATTTGAAACTTAACTCTGAAATATTGCAGGTCAGGTGCTAGTATGGGAAGCTACAAGACTTAAAACATTAAATAACACAAAATACATATAAAAATTTGTTAAGAAAGAGTTAACTACAAATACATCCAACAAAGTACTAAAAAACTCATAACTTCTAGCAGATTTACAAATATAAAGTTCACAACACAGCATACAACAGAAATAAAGCATCACAGTCCACAAACAATAATCTCAACAATAATGTACAACTAGACATAAACTAAACAAAAATCTAACTAAAGCATCACCAATCATCATCATCATCTTCTTCTTCTTCCACATCCAAATTCTACTGTTGATATGGAGTAAGAACAGGGTGAGTAGGTGATGCGACTTTTTTATATGCTTAATTTTATATAATTTATATAGTCACAATGATATAAATGCAAGTATAAGTATCACTCAAGTAATACAGGGCTCTAATGGAGTCCCATTTATTGATCCCCCAGAGAAGCAAGGTAAGAGGTCCTTAGCCAAAGTTCTAGTATACTACTATCAGGACTTAGATTGGAATGTCAATTAAAATGGTGTTTTATCAAACAACTACTTCTAAATGCAAATTTTTGTGTACTGATAATAACTATTCCTTAATGCAAATGCTAATTCTAAAGATAACCCTTTTTGGATGAATTGGTTTGGGGAATTTTAAGATGTTAAAAAACTACTCTTCTTATGTAGCAAATTAGATAATGTAAATGAATGAGATACATTAAATATTGTATGTGCTAAATAGGAGCAATTTTAATTCTCTACCTTGATTCAGTGTTATAGAAAATCATTGGCTAATCTCAGATTTAGTCCCTAAATTTGGGGCTAGGCTAGGAAGATACTGGCTCCCTCTCCAGAGCTCCCACTTCCCTTCCCCTGATGGCTAACTCTCACTTTTGTTCTTAAACACTAAGACCAAATTTGGGGTTTTAATCTGTCATCCTAAAATCTCCAATTTTACACCCAACAATGCATATTTTCCTATTTATTTGCAATTAATTCCATGAACAAAATACTACTTCATGGAATCAAAAGTGGTTCCACTTTGTTGAGAATTACACCGCCCTCTCGGGTCTTAATGCAATTACAACAAATTTTAACACTACAACAGACATTTATTGTAATGTAAATGAAGTGTTGTAATGCAGACATTTATTGTAATGTAAATGAAGTGCAAGTAAAAACCATCACATTTATACTTAAAACTTCTTCTAGCATGCATCCCAAAATCCTAAACATGAATCCTACTCATTGCAAAAGAAAAGTAAAAGGAAAACAATGACATGATTCTTACATGCCACTATTTCCTAATAAGAAGGAGTAAGAGAAACACATCACAAAGCACGAAGAAAACACAATGAAAATCTTCATTAAATCAAAGCAAAACCACAAATCAAAGCAAATTCATTAAATCAAAGCAAAACCACTAGATAAGTGTTTACAAATTATAAGATAATGAAGAACACGATACTTAGCTTTTTTCCTTTGAAAGAAAGATGAAAATCTCTCCCACAAAGTCTCTCATTGATTCATGCAATGCTAGAACATTCCCCTGCATATTCTCTCAAAATCTCACTAATCTCTCCAAAAAGGTAGAAATCTACATTTCTACTTATATTCTAAGATCTTTAAACATTCTCCACATTTTCTCACTCACACACAACACTTTTTATGACATAAAAGCATTCTATTATAGTGTAGGGACGAATTTCCCAAGAGATGCCTCAAGCAATCCTCAAAAAAGCATCCAAATACATTGAACTTCTTGAAATTCTCCCAGCATCGCGTCCAAACCGTCTCGGGTGCTGTCGGTCCCATTTTGGGAGCCGTTGGTGCCATTTTGACGTTTTTTTTTATGCTTCTGTCACTGGTGGTGCTGGCTCTGGTGCTGGCGGTGTTCACTTTGCATAGCTCCACCATTTTGCTTTGTTGGCTCCATTTTAGCTTCGTTTCACCCTATTTTAGTTGTGTTGCATTCCTAATAGATAGACCTACAAAATAAGCATAAAAATAACCTTTCTTTAAAGTATAATTTCATTCAAAATGTGTGAGAAGTGTAAAAAAGATTAAGTAAGAAGGACATATCAAAATGTGTCAGGACATAATTTTCTTTCTTGCTCGTTTTTGCTCCAAATTGCACCATTTTTGCTTCTTTTTCTCCAAAACTCCATTTCTTATCTCTGAAATCAATAATATGCAAAATACATTACTTTAAAGTGTAATATCATTAAAAATAATTAAAATTGAGCAAAAAATATATTTGAAAAAGTAGTCATTTTTTTAGGCGTATCAAAATCTCCTAAACTTAACTATTACTTGTCCTCAAGTAACACATTTACTACATAAAAGTTATGACTAATGGTAGAGAGTTTAACTTCTAAATTTCTATAATTTGGTCTATTAAATATAATAGTACGACTTAAGAAAAATTTTTTAACAAATTAAGTCAAAACTAAAAGTATAAGAACATCTAGTAGTCAAGTCTAAGATTTCTAAATCTCGATTCATTTCAAGAAGAATTGCAATTTGTCATATTAAAGTCACTTAGAAATCCATATGAAAAAGAAATTCATGAGAACATTATTATTAAGGATACTAATACTCAAATACAAGTTTAGAAAATGTAATAAAATCTTCTTTCTCAAGTTGATTCAAGTGAAGACAATTTTTTATTAGGCATCTCCTCAAGCTTCTCCTCACATACTATTCTTTTCTTTTTCTTTTCCCTTTCATTTTTTCATTTTTTTTTCTTTTAGGATCATTTTTTAATCCTTTCTTTCTTTCTTTTTTCATGTGAGGATTACTATACCTGAATAGCCTTTAATAATTTTGAACTTCACTATCCTCTTCTTAAAGTTAAAAACTTTTCACAATCCTTCACTTTATAAATTCATATTAGCTTTGAAGGTTTTTCATAAAGCCTCATTCTTTCTTCTTACATGAAACTCTAAGATTCTTAATACTTCAAAAACACAATTTCCTTTAATTTAAATAGAAAAAGCATAGTCTTATTCTTTCGACCAAATATCTTAACTCTAGAATCAACTTTCATTATTGAAAATTTTTACTTAAGTCTACTATATATTTAGAAACACAAATATAGTTATTAAAAGTTAGCCTCTAATACCAAAAGTCATGTTAAATTAATTTTTTTTTAAATATAGCTAATTGAGGACAAATTAAATTTAGTTTTATTCTTTTAAAGAAAATTTTCTTTTCCCCCAAACATGCATTTTTAAATATTTTACACTTAATTCCATAAAATGTAGCTCGAAGAAAAAGTAATTGAATCTACTAGCTACTACAACATCCTATCAAATTTATATACATGTATAATCAGGATAGAATGACTGCAGGAGAAAATAAACCTAGCATAAAACATGCTTGCAATAATATTAAACTAAAAGGAAGTATATTAGCTTTAAAATCTATTTTTCTTCCTATCCCCAAACTTAATTTTTAACATGTATAGTATTTAGTGCAGAAAATATGAGTAGGAAGAAAAATAGTTTATAAATTCTATCTACCAGAAATGTCTATAAAAAACATCTACACTTATTTATCAGGATAGAAAACATGTAGTAGAAAGTAAATCTAAACTAAACATGCCAGAATGAAATTAACTAAACCAAAGTCTAATTAGCATAACATGTACCAACATTGGAACATAAAAATGTTCTTCAAGTCTTATAAAATTTTAACACAAACATAAACACACATAATAAATTAGGTCAATTCTTCATTTAACTCATTGCATCTCACTAACTTACTTCCAATTTCTAATGGAATCACTACACAGATATATTGGGTACTTATAAATAATTTTATAGATTCTAATCCCAAAGATAAGATTATCCCTGATATATTGGGTTATATTGGCTCCTAGGCACCAATCTCAGACATCATCTAATCCCTTAAATTAAGCACTTCTAATAGTTATAAGGATAGTGTAAGATTATCCCCATCCATAAGTTAGTCATCAAATAGGTTCACGACTCTTATCAAATGAAAACAAAGTCAGAGAAAGGAAGTAACAAAATTGAGATGGAATTGTCATTGTTAGAATTCATGATTAGAATTCATGATGTCTCTTATAAAACTCAAGTCCGGGTGAGACCCGAGTTGTAGTAGACTCTTTAATTCAAATACTACAAGAGAACATACAAGTATAACCATAATAAGAAGTTAAGAAATCACCACCCTCATGACACACAAAAAGCAAATCAAACCACTAACAATCCAAAAATCTACCAATCATCAACCAAACTCATCAATCCACACTAAAGAAAATACAACACAACTCTAACAATCATAACTCTCAAGCACACTAAATCAAACTACACTGATAACTATGGGTTACCTCCCATAAAGCGTTTGGTTTAACGTCGCTAGCTCTACAAATGATTCCATCTGGATCAAAATTCCAATTAAGTAATCCTTGATCATTTGCCCAATCTTTTCTAGATCCAAAGATTCCTACAAAGTCCTCAAATTTAAATTTTTTTCTTTCAGCTCTTCCTTTTTAGATTGATTCATATCCTTGTTCCTCATATTTCTTTCTAGATCCAATATTCTTATAGTAATTTTCTCAATTTTCATATTAATATTATCCTTAAAATTTATAAGAAATGGATCTTTATATGATACTTCATGATCTCCCAAATTTTGGATCGAATTTTCTCTAGATAATTTAGATTCTGAATCAAATTCTTCTAGGTTACTCTTGTCTTTCAAGTTATCTTCTAATTCTTCAAGAATTTCTTTCATTGGTCTTTCAATATCCTTATCCTCATCCCTCAACTCAAAGTTCTTTTGAAAAATATCTTCAAATTCTCTTCTAAATATTTGTTCGATAACTTTATTTTGCTCATCATTCATCTGCTTAGGGTTTATCTCAGGGTCACTAGATAAAATATTTGGGGGGTAACTGTTAATTGCATTAATAATCTACCCCAACATCAGAATCTCATTCATTTTGTCTATATAGCATGGAATAAGCCATTCAGTGACTTTGAATAACTCTTTCATAGGAGATCGTTTACTGATTTCAACATTCAATTCAGGTTCATTTTGTGATTGATTCGAATATGAAAATATAAAGACTGCTGGGCTTTAAAATTGTATAGGGTATATTCATTTTTAAGTTCAAGAGATTTTTCAACAGATTGAATTAAAAGTTTACTATTTTTGGTAACGTCCATCATTTCACACCTCTCCTGAACATACATACAATCTTATTTAAACAACATCTTAGACTCATCATGAAAGTCCATTTCAATCTCATTTGTTAACTTACTCTTAAATTTTTTTTAAAAATGGTCTTTATTTAGATAATCAATTTCATCCATCCAAAAACAATCATCATCTTTTCTCTCAGCTTGATACTTCATAGTGATATTTTCTCTCAGCTTGATACTTCATAGCCTTTAAAACATCAAAAGTGACTTCTTGGTCAATAATATTCATAGTCAACTTTCCTTTTTGCACATCTATCATAGCTTGTCCAGTAACAAGAGAAGGTCTCCCAAAATAATGGGATATTCTTTATCTTTCATCGTATCTAATACAATAAAGTCCATAGGAAAGATAAATTTATCCACTTTAACTAGCACGCCTTCTATAACCCCTTTTGGATAAATGATAGATCGATCAGCTAACTGAAGGGTTATAGTAGTGAGAGAAATATTGACTAAATCTAACCTTTTAAATATAGATAGAGGCATCAAATTAATGCTCGATCCTAAATCACATAAAACTTTTCCACATAATCTTTCTCCAAATACACAAGGAATTGTTAAGCTAGAAGGATCTTTAAGTTTCTAAGGAAGTTTTTCTGAAATATAACGCTGCACTCCTCACTTAGTGCAACTGTCTCATAATCCCCAAATTTCTTTTTCTTATTTAATATCTCCTTCATAAACTTTGCATAACTTGGCATCTGTTTCAAAAGCTTCAACAAAAGGAATATTTATCTTTAACTTCTTAATTACATCCGTGAACTTTGAAAATTATTTATTCAAATCATGTTGTCTAAGTCTTTGAGGAAATGGAGGTGGTGGCCTTTCTAAATTGAATTTAGTTGGAGATATTAATTTTTTCAGATCCTTAGAAACATGTTCTTCGGGTCTTTTATTTTTCTTTGTTTCTCTCACAACTCCTTTCTCTTTTCTGACCACATCTTCTATCTCTCTTCTACATCTTAATTGGACAACTTCTATTTGTTCATCATTTTTCTCTTTAGGGTTGATCTCAGTGTTGCTAGGAAGTGTTCCTTGGGGTCTATTGCAAAGTGAATTAG
>NW_018164594.1:1053428-1066253 GCF_001263595.1 Phalaenopsis equestris | reverse complement strand
TCAAGTTGATTTTTTAAAGTTGATTTTTTATGTTTCTAATCGCAGCATTTTGACCTTGCAACTAGTTTCCCACCACTTCTTCCACTTCTTCTGTAGATAACTTCTGACCCTCAAATAGTTGATCATTGTTAGAGTTCGGTGAAGATGATGGTCTATAATTTGTGTTCCCCTGATCATTCCAGCTCTCATTAGGATTTGCATGATTATTTTTGCATTGTTGGTTTTCACCCCAAGTAGTACGATACCAGTTAAAATTAGGATGCTTCTTCCAACCTGGGTTATAAAAGTTAGAATATGGATTTTTTAAGGTATTTAAAGACTCATCTCATAAATTAGAATGAATCATATGCCCTAATGAACTTTCCTCACTTACTCGAGTAAATTGAGGTTGGTTCATTCCAAATTGGTCCAACTTCCTTGATATTGCAACAACCTGAGATGCAAGAATTGCAATCACATCTATATTATAAACACTGGCTACATTTTAGGATTTACCCTTGTAGAGGGCCATTAAAATTCATTTGTAGTCTTTTCTTTAATTAATGCATATGCTTCATCAAATGATTTTGACATTAATGATCCACTAGCGGTAACATCAATTATAAACCTAAGAAATTCTACTAACCCATTGTAAAAAGTTTGAATGATTAACAATCGGGCAGAGCATGGTGTGGACACTTTCATAGGAGTTCTTTAAATCTTTCCCAGGATTTGTATATTGATTCCCCTTCATACTGACAAAATGAGATAATATAGTTTCTAAGTTTAGTAGTCCTTGAAGGCGGAAAATACTTAGTTAGGAATTTTTAAGTTAAATCCTCCTAATTTTTAATAGAGCCAGGTGCTAATGAGTATAATCACATTTTAGTCTTATCCCTTAGTGAGAGAAAGGAAAAAGTCTTAGTCTAACAACATCGTTTGACATGTCGTTATAACAAAATGTAGCATAAAGTTATAGAAAACTGGATAAGTGTAAATAGAGATCCTCTGAAGGAGTTCCCCCAAACTGATTGTTCTGCACCAGTTGGATAATATCTAGATTTATTTTAAATAAGACAGCTTCTATGATAGGGGTTTGTATACTTTAGTGAATTTTATCTCTCATAGGATTTATAAAATCCCTCAAAGATTTATGATGATTTTCCAAGTTATTATTTTGAATGTTTTCCATTTCCATTTTTAGTTCTTCAAGTCCTTTATGTTTTTTTTTTTTCTAACTCAGGATCATAAGGCACAAGCCCTGTAGATCCTTTATTTTACATACATAACACAACAAATAATACATTAATAAGTAAACAAATAAAATCAAGGATATATTCAACACAACAAAACATTTTCACAAACATCTTATTTTTCACACAAATAGTTTTTTCACAACACTTTTTCATACAACAAAGAAAAAAAAACTTTGCACACAAAAATTATTTTTACGACACTACAGTTTTCTTAAGTCTAAGCCTAATTACTTCAACTAAAATTCTCCTAAAGTTCTTACCAAAGCCTCCCAGGCAACGACGCTAAAAACTTGATGCGACTTTTTTATATGCTTAATTTTATATATTCTAAGTAGTCACAATGATATAAACGCAAGTGTACGTATTGCTTAAGTAATACAGGGTTCTAATGGAGTCCCGTTTATCGATCCCACATGGAAGCAAGGTAAGAAGGCCTTAGACAAAGTTCTAGTCTACTACTATCAGGCCTTAGATTGAAATGTCAATTAAAATGGTGTTTCATCTTGCAACTACTCCTAAATGCAAATGTTTAATATACTGATAATAACTATTCCTTAATGCAAATGTTAATTCTAAAGATAACCCTTTATGGATGAATTGGTTTGGGGAATTTTAAGATGTTAAAAACTACTCTTCTTATGCAGCGAATTGGATAATGTAAGAAATGAGATACATTAAATATTGTATATGCCAAATAGAAGCAATTTTAATTTTCTACCCTGATTCAGTGTTATAGAAAATCATTGGCTAATCTCAGGTTTAGTCCCTAAATCCGTGGCTAGGCTAGGAGGCTACTGGCTCCCAATTCTCGCTTTAGTTCTTAAACACTAAGACCAAATTCGGAGTTTTAGTCTGTCACCCTAAAATCTTCAATTCTACACCCAACAATGTATATTTCCATATTTATTTGCACTTAATTCCATGAACAAAATACTCCTTCATGGAATCAAATGTGGTTCCACTTTATTGAGGTTTACACTGCCCTCTCGGATATTAATGCAATTATAACAAATTTTAACACTATAACATACCTTTATTGTAATATAAATGAAGTGCAAGTAAAAATTATCACATTTATAGTTAAAACTTCTTCTAGCATGCATCCCAAAATCCTAAACATGAATCCTACTCATTGCAAAAGAAAAGTAAAAGGAAAATAATGACATAATTCTCTCATGGCACTATTTCTTAAAAAGAAGAAAGAGTAAGAGAAACACATCACAAAGCATGAAGAAAACACAACGAAAAACTTCATTAAATCAAAACAAAACCACTAGATAAGTGTTTAAGAGATCATAAGATAATGAAGAACACAATACTTAGTTTTTTTCCCCTTGAAAGAAAGATGAAATTTTCTCCCACAAAGTCTCCTGCTGCTTCATGCAATGCTAGAACATTCCCTTACATATTCTCTCAAAATCCCCTCGCCAATCTCTCCAAAAACCAATCTCTCCAAAATCCAAAAAGGTAGAAATCTACATTTCTACTTTTATTCCAAGATCTCTAAATATTCTCCACATTTTCTCACTCACACACGTCACTTTTTCTGACATAAAAACATTCTATTATATTTTAGGGATGAATTTCCTAAGAGTTGCCGCAAGCAACCCTCCAAAAAGCATCCAAATACATTGAATCTTCTAGAAATTCGCCCATCATTGCGTCCAAACCATCCCGGGCGCTGTCGGTGCTATTTTGGGCATCGTCGGTGCCATTTTGAGGTTGTTTTCTGCTCTCTGTCACTGTCGGCACCGACTCTGGCGCTGTCGGCTTCCACCCTATGCAACTCCACCATTTTGCTTTGTTGGCTCCGTTTTAGCTCCATTTCGCCCCGTTTCAGCTGCATTACGTTCCTTACATATAAATCTACAAAATAAGTATAAAAACAAACTTCCTTTAAAATAAAATTTCATTAAAAAATGTGTGAGAAGTTTAAAAGAGATTAAGCATAGAAAGACATCGAAATGTGTCAGGATAAAATTTTCTTTATTGCTCGTTTTTGCTCCAAATTGCACCATTTTTGCTTCTTTTTCTCCAAAACTCTATTTCATGTCCCTAAAACCAATAAAATGCAAAATATCTTCCTTTAAAGTGTAATATCATTAAAAATTATTATAATTGAGCATAAAATATATATGAAAAAGTAGTCTATTTTTTAGGCGTAACAGTAGGAAACTGAACTGAGTAGTCACCCCTCATGAATCTGACCATTGCATCATCATAAACAACATCATATTCGAAATTCTGTCTTATCAAATCATCAAAGTGAGCATTTCTTCCCTCCATTTTTTTCATTCTATGATCTATTCTCAAAATATCTCCCTGTTGGATCATCATTTGCTCTATAAGTTCTTGGATAGGAGGGGTACTAGAAGTACCTGAAGTAGAAAGAATATCTCTGGTCCTACTTCCAGATCTCCATCCAACATGAGATTTATAAGTTTTTATATTGGTTGGCTCAATAGGTTTTAGAGGTTCAATCCTCTCCTCATCTGGTCTATAATCAACTCCTGTCTGTTCACATAGTGTGAAGATCAAGGCAAGGTGTGCTAAACCTCCAGTAGTCTCTCCAAAATCAATAGATCGAGTGTTCCTATAAATAATAAAGCCTACATCTATGCTTTTCATCTGCTAGATATAGAAGTTCAAGATGGCTTTATCCCTTGTAAACTCACTAGGATGATTTGTTGGTACCATTCCTCCAGAAATAAAATAGTGTCAGGTCTTAGATACTACATTTAACATAGAAAGAGGAAAGTTTACCTTAACACCATTCTTTACTTTCCAGGTTCCTCTTCCATCAGAAAGAAAAGAAAAAACCTCATCTAAGGCCTCATTTGTTGCAGAAAATGATTTGTACTGACAACTATACACATCTTCTAACTAATAAAATTCATTAATCTTCCTTGGAGTAAACTCCATCATTTTTCCTCGAACAAACACACAGTCTTCAGAAGTTTCCTTAAAATTGGCATAGAACTCCATCACTACACCAATAATCGCCTCGGTGGCAAATTCTCCCACTGTCGAGCATTGACTAATCTCTTGACTTCTCCTCCCAGAATTTTAAATCCTCGATCAGGAATCACTCTTTTAGTTGTACATAGACTATTGAAGCAAATGTTGGCTCTGTAGTTGACAAACTTTTGATCATAAAAATCTACCTTTCTCTTTCTTTTGATCATTCTAGGTGACATAGTAAATCTACGAAAATTTGATAAAATCCAAATAAATTTCCAAAAATTCCAAAAATCATATTGTGAAACGTTTTAAACTTAAATCTACTAAGTAAGAGTTTTTCACCAAAGGATTTTCTCAAAATCTTCCAAAAAATCTCAAAATTTTGGATCTCAGTAATGTAAGATAAATCCTTAGTGAAAATAAAAAATTTTGAGCTCAAAGTGCAGCTCTTACCTAGAGAAGATGAAATCCAAACTTTGTTTACCTTAAAATTACCTCAAATCCGAGCAATAGCAAGCCCTATGTGCAAAAATCGAAGGTTGAAGGTGACTCAAGGGGAAAAAATGGCGTTTCACTGTGCAAATAGTGAATTTTAAGGGTGTTTGGATTGGTTCGGGTCGAGGGCGTTGTTGGCGCTAGTGGCCAAAAGACTCTTATTTTGATTTTTTTTTAATTTTCAATTTTCTCTCAATTTACTTCAAAGTTTATTTAGTCTTTTTGAACATTAATTTTCATCTAAAAATTATTCAAAAACAACACCAAACTAACTTTTATATATGAAAATACACTTTTTACACATACATTTCTATTCACATTTCCACATCCTAAAAGCAAACTAAATTATAATTCAGCATCAAAATCAAGCCACAGCACTAGAAAGCTGACACAAAATTATACACATAATCAAAGTTCTAAAGCAAAGTAAAATAAATCAAATCCACACAATTACATTAAAACATAAGTATTTTAAAATAGTAGAGAGTACAACTTCTTCAATTAATCTGCCTCATCTTCAGTACTTTCTCCTCCTCTAATATCTCCCATAGACTGTTAATGGAAATACACATTATAGAAGGGTCGATAACGGGAATTGATCAGTCAAATTTTCATCGATCCATCCTTTTTTCTTGAACATCTGCACAAATCCTGTTTCAATTGTCCTAGTATGGTTAAAGTTCTCATTCATTCTCCAATCTAGGTGATCAAAAAGGTAGTTAAGATTTCCTATTGCATTCGTAATACTCTTTAGTTCTCTCTCTATTTTCTTCATTCTCTTCTCCAAAATTATTGAACTTCCAAATTTTGGCAGCATCAATGGTGTTGAAGCATGTGATGAATGATCTAAAATACAATCTAATGTTTCATTTTCATTCCATATATAGTTTCCATCAATAGAAATCATTCCCAAGGTAGTAAAACTTTTTCTCAACTTTCATATGCAACTTGAGGTTGACTGCAAAGTAGGAAACTTGTAGAAGGATGCCCAAGTCCATATATTGGCCCATTCATAATAATAATACCTATAACAGATTTGAAAATAATTGACCCTACATCAATGGGTTTTTCCATTTGAATGCAATTGTTTAAAATGACACTTCCTTTTGTAACTCTACTGATCTTCATGGTAGGGAGTAGTTTTGCAGATATGAAAAAATGCCAATGTTTTTATATTGGATTAAGCAGTGATTAAGCAGCAAAGCATAGAAACTAACGGATCCTTCATCTCTGATTTCCCAATTATCAGGTTCATCCGTCAGAAAATTATATAGTTCTTGCATCATATCTTTTGTTGGGATAAAATTTGTAAAATGACATATTGGAATGTTTTCTATCATCTACAAATGATTAATTCGAGCCAGAGTAAATGGTACAGCCTTACCTCGAATGAAGACAACTCCTTGGGTAATTCCATAAAACTTAGCATAAAACTTCTTTACTACGGGTACTACAACTGCAGCGGTATTGTAGCACAGAACTTCTCAACGTCTCTATATAATTATTTTCTCAATCTGTGAACTTGGATTACTCACTCCATGAATGACAAAGCCTCCCTCCTTGATAAGTCTCTTCTTTCTTCTTTGTGATGACTTTTTTGTCGTATAATCTCTGTGCGTCAAAACTGATAAACTTTCTTCTATTGAAAACTCCGTACCCTGAAGTATTTATGAAATTGGAAGCCATGGAATTTCAAATTAGGAAGTTTCTGAAAGTCCAAGTCTATTTTTAGGAATTTATAAACACCTCTCGGTGGTTATTGTAGAGTGAAATCCCACCAAAGTCCGCCAAAACCGTTCAGCACGTGGAAAATGCTTGGGATGCCGTCGGCGCTCTCGATGGCACTATCAGCACCATGATCCTTTAGGCGGGCACCGTCGGTACCAGAGGCCAAATTCATGTCTGAAATTTTTTTGTTCAATTTGATTCCAAATTTTCCTCCAATACCAATATTTGTCTTAATTTATGATATATAAAATTGTGTAGGACTTAAAAATACTATTATTTCCTAATATATAAATACACTTATTAACAAAATAGTAATATATAGATATGTAGATTTATATATGGGTTGCCTCCCTCAAAGCGCTTGGTTTAATGTCGTTAGTCTGACATACCATTTGTTTAGTTGGGTTGACTTAACATTAAAACTTCTGTAAATTATGGTATGTGTCCTTCATAATAATGTTTTAATCGATGCCCATTAACTTTAAATATCTTTCCAGCTTTAGGATCTTTAATAACAACTGTTCCATAATGATGAACTTTAATTACTTTAAATGGTCATAACCATCTGGATTTCAATTTTTCTGGAAATAATCTCAATATTGTATTATATAATAAATCTTCTTGTCCAGGTTTAAACTTCTTATTAATAATCTTTCGATCATGTCATATTTTCATTTGCTTTTCTCCTTATAGATTTTTACATTATCATATGCTTCATATTTGATCTCCTCAAGTTCACTGGGTTGCAATAATCTTTTCTCACCAGCAACTTTTAGATTAAAATTAAATTCTTTAATAGCCAAAATATTTTATGCTCCAATTCTACTGGTAAGTGAGATGTTTTTCCTAAAATAAGTCTATATGTGGACATTCCTATAGGAGATTTATAAGCAGTTCTATATGCCCATAATGCAGTATCTAATCTAGCAGACCAATCAAATTTATAAGGATTTACAGCTTTTTCTAAAATTTGTTTTATTTCACGATTCGATATTTCTGCTAGACCGCTTATCGGAGGATGATAAGAAGTAGAGAATCTATGCATAATATCATATTTTTTTATCAATTTATTGATTTTCTTATTTCTAAAATGGGATCATCCATCTGTAATAATTACTCTCGTCATTCCATATCTTGAAAAAATATTTTTATTTAAAAATTTGGAAACACTCTGAGCATCACACTTAGATACAACAACATCTTCAATCCATTTTGACAAATAATCAACAGCAAGTAATATATGTAAGTTTCCAAATGAAGACATAAATGGTCCCATAAAATATAATCCTCACAGATAAAAAATTTCAACTTCCAATGTGTAATTTAGAGGCATTTCATTTCTTCTAAAAATATTTTCTACTTGCTGACATCGATCACATGTTTTAATATATTCATTAACATTTCTAAAAGGAGTAGGTCAATAAAATCCAGCTTACAAAATTTTACAAGCAGTTCTATTTGTTTCAAAATGTCCTCCAAATTCAGAATCATGACATCTTTCAATTGTTTGTTGAGTTTCTTCATAAGGTACACATAAGCTAATAATTAGATCTTTACATTATTTATATAAATATGGTCATCCCAAAAATAGAATTTTGAATCATATATAAATATCTTTAATTGCTGATTCTTAATATTTGGTGGTAGAATACCACTTACAACCACTTACAATATAATTTACTATTATAATTTACTATATCGGCATACCACGGTGTATCTATTTCATCAATACTATATAACTGTTCATCAGGAAAATTTTCTTAAATTTCATTTGTAAAATTAATTAATAATTCTTTTTCTAGTCGAGACAAATGATTAGTTATTTGATTATCATTACCCTTTCTATCAACTACAGTAAAATTGAACTTAAAATTGAACTCTTGACAGTAAAATTGAACTCTTGCAATAGAAGTATCCATCTAATTAACATTGGTTTAACATCTTTCTTTTGCATTAAGTATTTAATAACAAATAATATGTATGCACTATACATTTAGTTCCAATTAAATAAGGTCTAAATTTATCAAAGGCATAAACAAATGCTAATAACTCTCTTTCAGTGGTAGTGTAGTTAATTTGAGCATCATTCAGAGTATTACTAACATAATATTTTACTTTAAAAATTTTGTCGTGTCTTTGTCCTAAAACTGCTCTAATAGCATAATCATTAACATCATACATTATTTCAAATGATTTTTCCCAATCAGGTGGGACTATTATAGGTGCAGTGATTAATTTCTCTTTCAATAGTTCAAATGCTTTTATGCATTCCTCATTAAATTCAAATTTCGTCTCTTTTTTCTAAACGTTGGCATAATGGCTTAGTTATTTTTGAAAAATTCTTTATATAATGCATGTAGAAACCAGCATGTCCTAGAAAACTTCTTACCCCTTTGACCTAGTCGGTGGTGGTAATTTTGCAATAACTTGAACTTTTGCAAGATCTACTTCCATGTCATTTTCAGAAATTTTATGCCCAAGTACAATTCCTCCTGCAATCATAAATTGATATTTTTTCCAATTTAGTACTAGGTTGTTTTTTTCACATAATTCTAGAAATTTTTCTAAGTTATTTAAGCATAATTCAAATGAAGTCCGAAACATAGAGAAATCATCCATAAATACTTTCATTCCATGTTCAATCAAATTACTAAATATTGACATCATACATCTTTGAAATGTTACAGGTGCATTGCATAGTCCAAAAAACATTCTACGAAAAGCAAATGTTTCATAAGGGCTTGTAAATGTTGTCTTGTCTTGATCCTCAAGAGCAATTGAAATTTGATGATAATCAGTATTTCCATCTAAAAAGTAGTAATATTTGTTTCCAGCCAATCTATCCAGCATTTCATCTAGAAAGGGTAAAGCAAAGTGATCTTTCCTGGTGGCTAAGTTTAATTTTCTATAGTCTATACAACTTTGCCAGCCAGTAACTTGTCTTATTAGAATTAATTCATTTTTCTCATTTACTTCAACGGTCACTCCTCCTTTTTTTGGAACACAGTGAATTGGGCTCACTCAAACATTGTCTGAAATATGATATATATTTCTAGAATCTAACCATTTTAAAATTTCTTTTTTAACAACTTCTTTCATTATTAAGTTTAATTTCCTCTGAGGATTAGCTGAGGGTTAGCTTTAGGTTCGTATTTTTCATCTAATAAAATTCTATGCATACAAGTTGAAGGACTAATTCCTTTAATATCTGCTAAAGTCCATCCAAAAATCTTTTTATATCTTTTTAACATTTCTATTAATTTTTGTTCTTGAATTTCAGTTAACTCAGAAGATACAATAATAGGAAATGTAGATGAATCTCCCAAAAATACATATTTTAAATGAGCAGGTAATACTTTCAGTTCAAGTTCGGGTGGTTTAATACTTGAAGGAATAAGATTTTTATTATCATTTTACAATAAATCTAAAGTTTCAAATTTTTCCTGAATATAATCTAAATTTTCTTCTTTTATTTCATCCTCATTTTCACTAAATTCTTCTTGCTTTAATTTTTCTTCAACCTCTTTCTTAATCTTTCTTAAATTGCTCATTTCTTAAATTGCTCATTACTTATATAATCAGTAACATCTATCCTAAAACATTCATTGTCTCTTTATATTGCAAAATATTTCATAGCTTTTGTAGTATTAAATTTTACTTCTTGATCATTAACTCTCATTATTAATTCTCATTTTTGCACATCTATCTTAGCTCTCCCTATTGCAAGAAATGGTCTCCCTAAAATAAGAGGAATCTCTTTATTCTCTTTATCTTCCTCGATATATAATACTATAAAGTCTACAGGGAAAATAAATTTATCCACTTTTACTAATACATCTTCTATAACTCCTTTAGGATAAGTGATTGATCGATCAACTAACTGAAGAGTTATAGTAGTAGGGGAAATCTCTCCTAAATCTAAACGTTTAAAAATTTATAGAGGCATAAGATTGCTCATAAATCACATAAGGCTTTTCCATAAAATTTTTCACCAATTGCGCAAGGTATAGTAAAACTACCAGGATCTTTTAGCTTTTCAAGAAACTTTTTATGGATAATAGTGCTACACTCTTCACTAAGTGCAACTGTCTCATGATCAGCAAACTTCCTTTTCTTGTTTAGTATATCTTTCTTAAATTTCACACAACTTGACATTTGTTTCAAAGCTTCAATGAAAAGAATGTTTATCGTTAACTTTTAAGAATTTCTAAAAATTTTGTAAATTGTTTGTCTTTGTTCTTCTGCTTTAGTCGTTGAGGAAACAGAGGTAATGATTTCTAAAAGAACTTGTGTATTTCATTTTGATCACTTTCCATCTCTTCCTTCTCCTCATCAACTTCAGTTTCTTTTTGGATTCTTGTTTCAACTTCTTTTCCACTTCGTAAGTGAATTGCTTTAATTTGTTCCTTATTTTGATCTTTGGGATTAACTTCCATCGTACTCGGAAGATTTCTTGAGGTATGTTACTAAGTGCAGTAGCGATATGTCCTAATTGATTTTTGATATTTCTAATAGCAGCCGCCCCTTGATTTTGTATTTGATTTCCCATAATCAATGTTACCTCTTCCATCATTAAATTATTTTTCTTAACTTGTGGTTTAGGGTTAGAGTTAAATCCAGGAGGATAATAAGGTCAATAATTAGGGTTTCCTTGGTTATTTAAATTTCCTGAGGGGTTCATTGAATTTTTATAATTATTCCAACAAAAATTAGGGTGATTTTTTCATCCAAGATTGTAATAGTTAGAATAAGGATTATGTTAGAATAAGGATTATTTTATTTTGATTATTAATATCATTCAAAGTTTCATAACATGATTGAGTATCAATTATCTGCTCTAGTGAATTTTCCTCTAATACTGGTGGTATTTGAGAATAGTTCACTCCAATTTGATCAATCTTTTTTGATATAGCAGCAATTTGAAATGCTAAAATAGACATTGCATCAGATTCATGAATACTAGCAACTCTCTTAGGATTTACCCGTTCAGAGGGCCATTGAAAATTACTAGTAGCTATTTTTCTATTAAAGAGTATGCTTCATCAAAAGATTTTGAGATTTGAAAATAAAAGATCTCCCTGCGACAGCAACTATAATAGATTTAAGTGGTCCTACTAATCCATTGTAAAAAGTTTGAATTATTAACCAATCTGGTAAAGCATGGTGTGGACATTTTCTAAGGAGATCCTTAAATCTTTCCTAGGCTTCATATAATGATTTCCCTTCAAACTGACAAAAACATGTAATATCATTTCTAAGCTTAGCAGTTTTCGAGGGTGGAAAATATTTAGCCAAGAACTTTTGTGATAGTTCTCCCCAAGTTCTGATAGATCTAGGTGCTAATGAGTTAAACCAAGCTTTGGCTTTATCCCTTAATGAAAAAAGAAAAAGTCTAAGCCTAACAGCATCATTAGACACTTAGTCATATTTAAAAGTAGCACATATTTCAAGAAAACTAGCAAGATGCAAGTTAGGATCTTTAGTAAGTGTTCCTCCAAACTGATTATTTTATAAAGGTTTAAGCTCAAATAGCAGCAACAATAGAATTTTGAATAGTTAAGTGAAGTTCATCTGTTGTTGGAATAACATAATCTTTTAAAGGTCTTTGTTGATTTTCATTTATTTGATTATCTAAGTTATTCGCCATTTTATTCAAAATTTTAATTTCTTTTTGTTGTTTTTGAATTTTTCTAATAGTACGTTCTAATTCTGAATCGCAAGATACTAAACTTTTAGATCCAATATTTTGCATAAACAAATATAATAAGCAAAGAGAAATTTTCTTTAAAATACTCTTAAATAAATACTTATATAGTTTTTTGGATTTTTTATTTTATAAATTTTTTTTGATATTTTGTATTTTTTATATTTTTATCTCTAAATTTTTTAATTTAACAAATCTATTTAATTTACCGTTACATTCCCCGGCAACGACACCGAAAACTTAACGCGGATTTGCTGAAATATAGTTGTGTAAAATTTATAAAGTTGACTCCGCTTTATAACGGTGCCAAAAGCTTGAAGTGGTATTTTATTAAAAATAACGTTCAATACTTAATGTTGGTATTCTACGCAAGTATAAGTATCTTTATAAAGTAATATAAGACTTTCTTTTTAAAACCTAAATATTGATCCCACGATGAAGGTTTAAATTTGAAATGATAAATTAACTAGAAAATTCACAGAAATAAAAAAAAAATTACTATCAGTAATTTTAAATGTTTAAAATACTATAAAAGCTAAATTATTAACTACTAGCAAAATTTAAAAGCAGGTTTTAAAATTAATAACCACTAAACTATGTTTATGTGATGAAGTTTTCTAATATGAAAAAGCATATTTCCCACTACAATGAGTTTTTGGTGAAATGAGATGAGATAAATAGTTTAAATATGTATTGTGCCAA
>NW_018164594.1:1020109-1053379 GCF_001263595.1 Phalaenopsis equestris | reverse complement strand
TAATCTTAGGTTTAGTCCCTAAATCCGTCGCTAGGCTAGGAGGATACTGGCTCCCACTTCCCTTCCCATGAAGGCTAACTCTCGCTTTAGTTTTTAAACACTAAGATTAAAATAGGGATTTTTAGTCTGTCACCCTAGAAATCTCCAATTCTATACCCAACAAAGTATATTTCTCTATTTATTTGCACTTAATTCCATGAACAAAATACTCCTTCATGGACTTAAATGTGATTCTCACTCTGTTGTAGAACTCATACTCCATTTTCTGGATCATATTTTTCACAACATATCTTAACAATTCAATTGACCAAATTGAAAAGTAAATTAAAAGCGGAGTTGGAAAACTATCACAATTTATTTTAAATTTTAACATAGTCACATCCACATTATCTCTTCATTTCACCATATCTCAGAGTAGGGAGAAAGATAAAGGAAACTACTCAAACTTCATGAGAAAGATACAACAAAATACAAATTTCATATATAAAAGAAAGTTCATACAAGAATACTAAACAAACAACACTTATCTGAAAATCTTTCTTAAAGAAAATCCTTTGTAGCCTCCCTTAGGAAATGTAGGAATAAGAAATCTCTCATTTTTCTTCCTCTCCAACACTTCTTAGAAAAGAATTAACAATTAAACTTACCACAAAAACTCAAAACTATCAAAACAATAATTAACTAATGGTGTGGAATGTAGGTGTGTGAAGAGGAAAACAAAAATGAGTGGATGAATTTGAAATGGTGCTAAGGGGGGTTCTGATTAAATTTTGGCCTTAAATAGAGCCTAGGTCAATTTTCCAATATGTGCATCCAAAAACTCTTCAAAAAGCATCCATATTTGTCGAATCTTCTAGAAACAGGGTCTGCACCGACACTGGCACCGTTGGCACCCATTCTGGTGTCGTCAGTGCCAGAGGCCATTCAATTAAATCCTTCTTCTCTACCAAATGGCACTGTCAGTGCCCAGTCTAGTGTTGTCGGTGCTGAACATTTTTTTAACTTCTCCACTTTGACTCCAAATTCCATCATTTTTACTTCATTTTTGCACCAAGTCCTCAAAATCAACAAACCGTAATAAAACATAAAAAATAACTTCCATTAAAGTGCAATATCACAAAAAATGAGTATAAAATATGGGTCTAAAAATGCATATATTTTTAGTGTATCAATGCACTTGCAACTTTTTAAAGGTGCATAATGTTTATTTTCTGCGACTTAATTGAGAAAGGAATTGAAATTTTTATGGACTATTTCTTCATCTTTGGAACCTCTTTTGATTCATGTTTAGAGCATTCAGCTAAGGTTCTTAAAGAACTGGAGGATGAAGTTGAAATTGATTTGCAAGATAAATCAAATGAGATAAATACTGAGAATTTAAATTTTTTTCAGGAAAATTTTGAGATTTTGGACACTACTAAAAATAGTAAACCTCTGATCCCTTCAATTGAAAAACCTCCTAAACTGGAGATGAAGGTTCTCTCAAATCATTTAAAGTATGCATTTTTAGGGAACTTATCAACATTATCTGTTATAATATCCTCAAATTTAATTGAAGCTTAAGAAGAAAAATTAATGGAGACTTTGGAAAATTATAAGAAAGCTTTTGGATGGACATTATTTGATATTAAAGGAATCAGCCTTTCAATCTGTATGCACAAAATATTAATGGAAGATGACCAAAGCCTAAAGCAACTCCTAAAAGAAGACTGAATCCTATCATGAAAGATGTTGTAAAGAAAGAAATTTTAAAGTGATTGGATGTTAGAATTATTTATCCTATTTCTGATAATGCTTCCTACTCACCGTGTTCCTAAGAAAGAGGGGGTGATAGTAGTTTTTAACAAACGTAATGAATTAATTCCAACAAGACAAGTCACTGGGTGTTATATCTATATTGATTATAGAAAATTAATCCTTGCCACTAGGAAAGATCACTTTCCTCTACCTTTTTTGGATTAAATATTGGATAGACTAGCTGGGCACCGATGTTTCTACTTTTTGGATGGATATTTAAGATAACACCAAATCCCTATTGATCTTCAAGATCAAAATAAGACTACATTTACAAGTCCGTATGAGACTTTTGCTTTTAGAACATGCTCTTCGGTTAATTTAATGCACCTGTAACTTTTCAAAGGTGCATGGTGTCTATTTTCTGTAACTTAATTGGGAAAGGAATTGAAGTTTTTATGGATAATTTCTTCATCTTTGTAACCTCTTTTGATTCATGTTTAGATCATTAGCTAAGGTTCCTAAATGCTGTGAAGAAACAAATTTAGTTCTCAATTGGGAGAAATGTCAATTTATGTTGGCAGGAAGAATTATTTTAGGACATAGAATTTCTTAAGAATAATATAGAAGTAGATCAAAAAAAAAATTAAATTTATTGTTGAATTACCACCTCCTACATCAGTGAGAGGAGTTAGAAGTTTCCTAGGACATGTTGGATTCTACAGACGTTGTATTAAAAATTTTTTAAAAATTGCTAAGCTTCTATGCTATCTTTTAGAAAAAGATAGGACATTTGATTTTAACAAGGAATTCCTAAATTCCTTCAAATTACTAAAAGGAAAATTAATCGCTCACGTATTTTTGTTTCACCTGACTGGGAAAAACTATTTGAATTAATGTGCGATGCAAGTGATTATGTTATTGGGGTTGTATTAGGACAAAAATATGATAATATTTTTAAAGATATATTATGTAAGTAAAACTACACTACTACCAAAAAGGAGTTATTGATAATATTATATGTTTTTGATAAATTTAGACATTATCTTATTGGAGCTAAATATATTGTGTGTACTGATATTTCTGTATTAAATATTTGATGTTGAAGAAGGATGCAAAACCAATGACAATTAGATTTGTCCTTTTAATACAGGAGTTTGATTTTTAGGTAGTGAATAGGAAGGGTTCTGATAATCAAATTTTTGATCATTTGTTGAGACTTGAACATGAAAATTATGGAAACTTTAATGATTTAATAAATGTAAACTTTTCTTATATAGAACTATATGATGTCGCTGAGTGGCATATTCCATAGTATGCTGATATAGTTAATTATTCAGTTAGTAATACTTTACCCTATGGATTAACGAGCCACCAGAAGAAAAAGTTCATTCATGATGCAAGATTTTACTTATGGGACAACCCTTATTTATATAAAGAATGTAAGGACTTAGTCATCCGAAGAACTATAACAATTAAATAAACCAAAAAAATTATTCAAAAATGTCATAAATATGATTTTGGGGGACATTTTGGAGTGGATAAAACTACATTTAAAATTTTACAATTTGGATTCTATTGGCCTACATTATTTAGGGATGTTAACACTTATGTGAAAACTTGTAATAGATGTCAAAGAGTCGTCAATATTTCTAAGAGAGATGGAATGCCCCTAAATTTTAATTTAAAAGTTAAAATTTTTTATGTATGGGGTTTAGATTTTATGGGACTACTTGTACTATCTTCTGGAAAGTTTTACGTTTTATTAATTGTGGATTATGTTTCTAAATGAATTAAAGTTGTTGTTTTACCTCGATGTGATTCTCAGAGTATTGCAAAATTTTTATAGAGAAATATTTTTACCATATTTGGAATACCAAGAGTGATCATTACTGATGGAAAAAGTCATTTAAAAAACTATAATATTGAAACATTAACTAGAAAATATAGAATTAAACATCAAATTACCAAAGCTTATCACCTTCAGACTAGTGGTTTAGCAGAAGTATCCAATTGTGAAATTAAAAGAATATTGGAAAAAATTGTAAATCATAATAGAAAAGATTGGTCTGCTAGACTTGATTCTGCATTATGAGCTTATAATACTGCTTATAAAACTCTTATAGGAATGTAACTATGTAGGCTTATATTTGAAAAGGCTTGTCACTTGTCAGTTGAATTGGAGCATAAAGCTTATTACGCTATTGATCCACCATAAAGTTACCGATTTAAAAAAAAATAATGCTGATTTTATGTATATTTTTAATGATATTACACTTTAATATAAGGTATTTTGCATGTTTTTTATTGCATGGTTGAAAAATGAACTTTTGGAGAAAATGGAGCTGAAATAGTGCAATTTGGAGCCACATTGAGCTAGAAATAAAATTTTGATCTGACGCATTTGATATGTCTTTCTATGCTTAATCTAATTACATTTAACACATGTTTTAAAATAAAATTATACTTTAAATAAAGATTATTTTCATATTTATCTTGTAGGTATAACATTTAAAGCGGATTGGAGCTGAAATGGGGTGAAACGGAGCGGGACGAAGCGAAATTGGGGTGTTGTCAGCAGAGGTGGCGCTGTAGTGCCAGATTTTGGTGCCATAGCACCAATCACAACTAAAAATAGATTTTATAGCATTGATTCTGGCGCCATGCCACCATAAACCGTTCTGGATAGTTATTGCTTTTTTTTAGTTAAAAAAGACCTTTTGGCCCTTGGGAAGGCACCTTTTAGATTTTTAAACTTTTGGAAATTCCAATATCATCTAGAGATTGTAGATAGGAGTAGGAATGTAGATTTCTACCTTTTTTTGAAGAGATTGGTGAGGGATTTTGAGAGATATTTGAAAGGAATTGTAGGAACTTTGCGGGGATCAACATGCGACTTTGTTGGAGGGATTTTCATCTTTCTTTCAGAGAAAAAAGCTAAGTATTACGTTCTTCATTATCTTTAATTGTTGTAAATATTTTTTAGTGAATTTTATTTGATCTAAACAAAGTTTTATGTTATTTTTTCTCCTTATTTAGTGAGCAGTTTTTCTTGCTCTATTTCTCATGATGAGATTTAATCATGTGTGGGATTAGAATGGTTTGAAGATTTCTTTTATTACAAAATTGTGATTGTATTTTCAATGATTCTTTGTTGAATTTGCAAATTGATCACTTGTAAGTTTAAAATCTATTGTAAAGCATAATGACCCAGGAGGGCTATAATTTCACCAACTAATGAGTACCACACTTGCATTGGAAAAAGCCATCATGTTCGTCCGAGGGGAAATGCAAATAGATAGGGAGATAAGTTTTGATGGGTGTAGAATTGATGTTTCTAGGGTGACAGGCTAGATTTTATTATCAATTTGGTTTGGAGTTTGGATCTAAGGGTCCCTAGTAAGTCTTAGAGAGAGGGCACAGTGGGTAATCTAGAAGTGAGAGGCCAAAATCTACTCAGCACTACTACACAAGCTAGAACAAACTTTAGGCCGACCATTATTCTTTGCATGCATAAAGATTGGGTAAAGAATAGGTATGCTCCTATTTGTCACAATACCACATTTTACCCTTTAAACATTCAATTCCTATATTGTTTATGATCTCAGTGCAAGATGAAAGGGATTTTAATTATTTAAGATCTTTCCAAAATTGAACCAGTCTCCTTAGATTTTGTTTTTATTTAATTTAGTTAATTATAATTTTAGTGTAAATTAGTGAATTTAAGAAAACCAAACTTTTTAAAAATTCTAAACTAAGACCTGACAGTAGTAGACTAGAATTAGCCTAAGGGATTACTTACCATGTTTCTCTGTGAGATCGATACTAGGGCCTTAAAGAAAACCCTATATTTCTTAAAACGATACATATACTTGCGTAGTACCCCTAGTGTGTAAACTATTTTCTAAATTTTATAACATTTCAATTTTGCACACTAGCCCCTAATATAAATTGGATCAAATTTCTGGCTGTCTTTTGGAAACTAAAATTACTGCATAATTGCAGGTTGAGTCTAGTTTTTAACGTTGTTGTCAAGAACTTGACTTGAATTAGTATGTAGCACTAGGGTCGTATCAATTTTTTGGCACCGTTTCTGGGGACGCTATAGTAAGAAATTTAAAATAATTTTTAGTTGAACCTGTAAAAGTTAGATTTGGAAATTATAATATTATTATATAATGTGTTTAAGTTTTGTGCATTTATTTTCAAAAAAAATCCAAAACACCAAACATATTTTTGATATCTGTCCTATTACTTAAGTCTTTAGATTTGTATGCGTAGTTCAGGAGCTGCAGACCTTGGAGTATATGACTCGGTTCTAGAGAGAACTTTTATTAATCAGAAAAAAACTCCATGAATTTAATGTAAAAATGGCGGATAAATAATATAATGAATATTCAAATTTGGATTATAATTCTAGTCAATTCAATAGAGTAAATCCCAAGAGGATAGTGAATTTTCATGAAGGCATGCTTACTATTTTAACTTCTCAGGTTGCAGATATTGTGAGAAAGTTAGATTATAATGTAGAAAGCTATCCTTAAGGACCCCCAATTATTAAGAAAAAATTATTTGGACAATTGATCAAAATTAACTCTTTTGAAACTAGCCATGAGATATACAAATTTTGATTATTACAACCTAGGTTGGGAAAATCATTCAAACTTTAACTGGAATAAAAATTTCGAAGGAGAAAATTAATTGTAGGATGGTAATCACTTTAATCAGACATATAATTAGAATAATCAAGGCTATTATAAAAATAAAATTACTTTTCCTCATCAATTTAACTTTAATCCACAAAATGAGGAGAATGAGTTATTGCTAAAAGAGATTGTTATTCAAATGGAGAGTCAAGGGACCGCAATAAGGAATATGAAAAAACAACTGAGGCAGATTATTAACTCAATTAATAACCATCATCTATTTAATTTCTACCCATAAAATGAGGAGGAGTTATTGTTAGAAGAGGTTGTTATTCAAATGGAGAGTTAGTTAGAAAGTCAATGGGTTGCAATTAATAATATAGAAAACCAACTCATACACCAAAAAAATAAGCAATTTTATGTAAACATTTTAAGTTTAAATTTGATGATATTGCACTTTTAAAAAGGTTGTTTTCATGTTTTGTTACAGGTATATTGATTTTATGTACTTGGAGAAAAAAGGAGCAAAAATGAAGAAATTTCGAGTCAAAATGAAGCTTTTTAGCATTATGGTGCCAGAGGCACCATTTTACAGATAACTGGTGTTAGAGGCACCAAAAACTGGTGCTAGAAACATCATTTTACAGAGAAGAGGTGCCATATGTGTCATAATTGGCATCATAATCTAGAAAATAGTGTGGAACTTCAATATACTGACGCCAGAGATGAATTATGATGGAGTAAGGCGGTTATTGAATATTTTTGAGCAGTTCTAGAAGGCTTCAATCAATTCAAACACCCCATGCAATGATTATATGCATCTAAACACTTTGGAAAGACTCTTGAATGAAGAGATATGTCTCATGGATGAAGGGACTCATCTCTTAATGTGAAGAGGTGTGCCTTTTAGGAAAAAGGAGGGAATTTTGAATTCTTTGAAGAGAAGACTGGTGCTCAAATTAAAAAGGAGAGTCTAAGGAGGTGTTGGTGGTGGTTTTTAGGGGGCGTGAGAGAGAGTTGTGGAAGAAGAGAGGATTTTCTTTTAAGGTTGTAAGAGGGGAGGGAAAGTGAGGGATTTCTTCTTCATTGCATTTCTAAGAGAGAATTGAGTGAGATTGTAAAGAGAGAAAGTGCTTAAATGAAACTTCATGAGATTTTCTTGAGAAGTTGTGTTCTTTCTTTTGTTTGTTCTGTAAACTTGTTTTTTTATAAAAAATCTATATTTTGTCGCATCCTTCTCATGAATTTTGTGTAGTCTTTTTTATCCTTCTCCTTACAATGAGATATGGTTTTGTTAAGAATTAATTTTGTTATGTAAAGTTTTAAATGTCAATAAATTGTGATGATTCAAACTTTGATCTTCATTTACTTTTTGATCTGGCCAATTGAAATATTAAAACTTTTTGAGAAACTTAAGATCTGAAAGGTCTATGCTTTCTACAATAAGATAAGAGTCACATTCAATTTCATGGGTGAGAAAGTAGTCCATGAGGTTGAGTGCAGGTAAATAGGGAAATATATTTTGATGAGCACAAAATTGAAGATTTTAGGGTGACATACTAAAATCCCTAATTTTTCAATTACTTGGAAACTAAAGCTAAATTGTTAACCCTCGGGCGAGGGAGAAGTGGGAGCTCTATAGTGGCATCCAATATCCTCTCATCCTAACCACAAATTTAGTGGTTAAACTCTGGATTAGTCAATGTTCTTTATGTACTCTCAGAGGGTAAAGAATAGAATTGCTCATATTTGGCACAATACAATTACATATATATTTTTTAAAATGATTTTAATTACTTCACAATCCATAAACTCATTGTAAAAAGGAAGGATGCTTTCTTAAATTTGAACTCTTCATTACAAAACTTAGTTTTGTCTAAGTAAGTTTAACTTTGAAGTTTAGAAAATAGTTTAGTTAACTTAGTTCTTTTAACTACATTTCACTTAGCGTACATTAAATTTACTTTAGATTTTTTTCCTTACTTAAGTTTTTGTAATTTGAATATTGTGTTTGACACTATAACCGTTAGAATTTCCAACTCCCTGTGGGATCGATACTTAAGACTCCATTAAATCCCTTTATTACTTGAGCGATACATATACTTGTGTTATTAGTAAGGTTTGAAAGCTTAAAGATTTTAAAATATAAAAATATTTATACTAAAGTGATTTTTGTTGTCATTGAACTACATATTTACTATTTGTGTTGTCGTGTGTGTATTATAGCATTAAAAGATATTACAACACACCACAAAAACTATGCATCACAAATTAGGGTCGATTCTTAATTCAATCAACAATTATCCTCTAGAGATTTTACTTAGTGACCCTGTGATAAACATTGAACAGAATAATAGTGGGTAAGACCAAGCTATCCAACTTAGAATTGGAAGAGAATTGGAGGATATTTTTCAAATAAACGTTGAGTTGAGAAAAGAGGACAAGGAGATTGAAAGAACAATGGAAGAAATTCCAAAGGAATTAGAAAAATCTATTTCATCAACTAAGATAAATATAGAAAGATGACCTCCACCTTTTCCTCAGCCTCAAAGGGAAGAATTAGAAGATCACTTGAAACAGCAAGGTAATCTAATAGAATTTAATCTAGAATCTGAATCATCTAAAGAGAATTTAATCCAAAATTTGGAAGAATATAGAGATCCATTTCTTATAAATTTCAAGGATGATATTAACACGCAAATTGAGAAAATCATTAGAAGAATATTCTAAAAGAAACTTGAGGAATAATAATTTTAATCAATTTAAAATGAAAAGGCTGAAAGAAAAACTAAACTTTGAGGATTTAGTAAAAATCCCAGGATTTGAAAGAGATTGGGCATTTGAGCAAGGATTACTTAAATAGAATTTTGATATGGGAGTAACCCTTTGTCGGGCTGACAACATTAAACCAAGCACTTTATGGGAGGCAACTCATAGTTATCAGTTTCGTTTGATTTAAAATGCTTGAGAGTTATGATTGTTAGTGGTGTATTGTGTTTGTTTTAGTATGGATCGATTATTTTGAATGGTGTTGATGGATGTTTAGATTTTTTATGAATGGATTTGAACTTTATGTGTTTCATGAGAGAGGAGATTCCTTAACTTCTTATTATGGCTAGAATTATATATGTTCTCTTGTAGTTAATAGATTGACGAGTTCACTATGATTCAGGTATTAACTGGACTTGAGTTTTACAGGAGTCATTTTGAGTTTGGATAGTGATAGTTCCATCTCAACTTTATTGCTTCCTTTCTCTATTGATGTTTTCATCCAGTAGGGTCATGAACCTACTTGATCAATAACATGTGGATGATCTTGCACTACCCTTATAACTGTTAGAGGTGCATCTATAATGGGATAAGGTGATGCCTGAGTTTGTGCTTGTGAGCCAATATATCAGGGATAATTATGTCCATGAGATTAGACTCTATAAAAGCATTTAAAAGTACCCAATTCATCTGTGCAGTGATTTCATTAGAAATTAGAAGTAAGGAAGTGAGTTGTGATGAGTTAAGGAATGAATTAACCTCATTTATCAAGTATATTTTTGTTTTGTGTTACAACAATATAAAGGACTTGGAGAACACTTAAATATATATTCTTTTGTTGAAACTTATCATGCCTATTAGACCTTTCTTTATTTTAAATTTTATTCTGGCATGTTTAGTTTAGATTTACTTTCTGTTGTAAATTTTTTTGTCCTATTGAGTACTTGTGTTGAAACTTAATTTCTAAATTATTTTACTTTCCACTTATATTTTCTGAACTTAATGCTATACATGTTATAAATCAAGTTTGGGGGAGGAAGAAAAATGAATTTCAAATTTAGTATACTTCCTTTTAATTTAATATTATCAAAGGCATCTTTTTGGCTAGATTTACTTTCTCCTGCAGTCAATCTATCCTTATTATGCATGTACATGAATTTGATAGAATGTTGTAGTAGCTGATAGATTCAGCTTTTACTTTATCTTCCTGCTACATTTTATGGTATTGATGGTAAAATATTTAAAATTTTAAGTTTCGGGAAGGAAGAAAAATGAATTTACAACTTAGCTTTATATGTCTTTAGTAGCCTATATTTAATTTGATATTACTTTTAACATGACTTGTGGTATGTGGTGTTATTTTTAGGTTGCTATAATTTTGTTTTTAGGAATGTTAGAAAAATAGCTTAATTAGGATCCTATATGATGAAACTATTTTAGAGTTAAGATATTTTGTAGGAAGCATTAGGAAAATGGTTTTGATGTTTATGGCAGAAAGAAGTTGAATATTTGAAAAGCTAAGATTCTTAGATTTATACATTATGAAAATTGAGCCTTTAATGAAACCTTTTTCAAACTAATACTTACATTTTTAAGAAGTGAGGGGAAGTTTTGAGTTTTGAACTATAGAAAAAGGATAGTGAAATTCAAAATTATTAAAGGTATATCCAGTTATAGTAATCCTCACATAAAAAAAAGAGTAGGGATTAAAAAGATCCTAAAAGGAAAGAAAAAGAAAAGAAAAAGAAAAGTAAAAAAGAAATATGTGAGGAGAAGCCTAATAAAATATTTGTCTTTATTCTTGAATCTTTTTAAATGAAAAGACTTAGAAAAAATCCAAAGCTTATTCTTATTTCAAAAAAGTATTCATCAAATTAGTATAGATAAGGTGCTTAAATTCTATTTTTAAACATTCTTTGAATCTTTAGTTTGACTAGTTTCAATAAATTTTGAAGTAAATAGAAAATCAGGATTCTTATGTTGAATATGAGATATTCTTAAAACCCTAGTCTTAGGTTTATTTACTAGAATTTCTCCTAAGTTACATTATAACATTTAGTAGATAAAATTATAGGAAACTTTACTGAAACCCACTACCTTAAATAAACAAATTTGTTCTTTATAGTTATAGTGTTACTTGAGGACAAGCAACATTTAAGTTAGGTGGAATTGATCCACCTTAGAATTACCTATTTTAAATATACGTAATTCTCATTTTATGTACATTTTTAAAGGTATTACACTTTAATGAAAGGTATTTTGAATGTTTATGGTTGCAGGGATGAAAGATGGACTTCTGGAGAAAACAGAGCAAATTCGGTGCAATTTGGAGCCAAATCGAGCAAAAAAGAAAATTCTGATCTGGCTCATTTTGATATCTCTTTATGTGTTTAATCTACATTATATTAACACATGTTTTTGAATGAATTTATGCTTTAAATAAATGTTATTTTTATGTTTATCTTGTAGGTACAACACTTGGAGCGGATTAGAGTTGAAACGGGGCAAAACCGAGCAAAACTAAGGTGCTGTCAGCAGGGGTGGCACTGTAGTGTCAGATTCTGGCGCCATAGTGCCAGTCTTGATTAGAAACAAGACATCAACTGAATGAATAATTAAGGTAAATGGAAATCGACTGAAACTTTACATTAGTGAACTGAAACCTTTTGATTAAGAGAACATAATGTTGGTTCAACCAGAGTAAAACATTGAATACATCGGGCAAACGACGTTAAACCAAACACTTTGTGGGAGGCAACTCATAGTTATCGATGTAGATTGATTTGTTTGGTGATCGTTATTATGTCAATTTTATAATGAGTCTTATATGTAAGGAGGCACAAAACACTTATTTGCTAATTAAAATGAGGTTGGGACGAGTAAATTGGACATTTGACATTTTTGGGTATTGGTGCCTAGATGACGAACCTAACACCTAAGCGTCTCTTTTACTAAGGGCCTAGTGCCCAATCTGGTGCTTAGGCGCCACAGTTTGAGTAACTTCCAAAAACTACCAAAATTTATTTTTTGCTCACTCCTCTATTAAAACTACTGTTGACGTGAATTGAAACTTCTTCTTTAAAATTCTAAGTGTTCTAGAGGAGGAAAGGAGTGGAAGAATCATCTTTACCTTGATATTATTGCCTCAAGTTCCATGAAGAGTAAGAACAATGGTAAGTTGGATGAAAAGAAGTTGATGCATAAGGAAGCCAAAACATACTTCAATGGATTCATTGCGCTGAGCCTGGAATGAGTTATGAAGAAACTTGTGAAGATTGAGAAGGAGTTGGCAAATCTGCATTCCAAGTTAAACAAGATATGTTACCAATACAGACATTTGGAATGGCAATTCATACAACAGTTCAATCACATGGCATGCTTCCAGGAGTACCAAGTAAGGATGTATCAAGATAACTAGTGGATGGAGAGAAAGCTGCAGGAGATTTTCCTCGTGCTCCTTTTTACCACTTAGTTGATCATCAAATTCAAATGGGTAAAAAGCTGGATGAAAAAAACGTTCACAATATTTAGTACTTGGTTTATTCTTGAAATCTAATGATTTTGTTGTGTTTATCTATTGTGTGTCGACTTTGAACTTAAAGTGGCTCTAGTGCTACGAACTTGTATTATGTTTGTATTTGCTTAATTGTTCTTGTTGAATCAATGTTTGAATCAATGTTATTGAATCAATGTTATGCCTGTTTGTATTGAACTTATGCTTATGATAATGAAATAGTGTCGTGTTTATGTTGTTAATATTTGGTGTTAGTGTTTTGGAATGATTGGAATGAGCTGTATTTAATAATCTAGTAGCTGCCCTCATGAATTTTGGAGAGATGAAAAAGCCAACTAACTGCCGAAATGGTTGTTGAATCTTACATATTAGGGTTTGAAAACCTTAGGTTTGTTGTGCTCTTTTGTAAATGATAGAAAATTTCCAAAATATGTATGGTCGAGCACTAGCGCCTAAGTGCTAAAACTGGAGTCAGGCATCTAACTGGCTGAAATGTACTAAAACTCAAATTTTGAACCAGTTCATGCATTCTTTTGTTGGTCTTCATCTTCTTCCTCATTTTTCATGATTTCACACCCTAGAGCTTCTTTTACTTTGCTTATTGAGAAGATTTTTGGATCAAAAACTTCAAAATTCATCATCTTTTGGTAAGAGCATCACTTTGCCTTTGAAAACTTCAATTTTCACGATGTATTTTCTCCACATAATAATGTAGCCGAAAATTGAAAATTTTGGAGATAATGTTGAAAAATCCATGTTGAATAAAAATTTTTGCTTGGAAAACACTTATAAAAGTTCATGAAATTTATTTATGGAATTTATTTGGATTTTAATTCAAATTAGATTTCATTATGGATCCTAAATTGAAGAGAAGCAAAGGCAAAGATACTTTTGATCCTAAGAAGTTCGTGAGTAGAAAAGCACAAGATTGTTACAGTGATCTTCTTGTTTCTAGGAAATTGATTCAAGAGTGAGCATTTCTTTCTCGTTGTGGTTATGTGGAGAGTCTTATTATAGCTCGGAATTGGTAGAAATTATGTTATTTTTTGACGTTGTTAGTTTTATAGTTTAAGGGTTTTATGCTAATTTATCTGAGGGGGCTGATGATTTGGTGTTTTTTCAAGTAAATCTAGTGGATTTCAATCCTGTAAGGATCAATACATTATTTCAGTTACCTAATGTAACTGACAGCTTTTATATATAGTTTGATCCTACTAAGGGAGAAATTGAGGAGATTATAACATTTTTTACTAATGGAAGTGGAGGTTGGAAAACTAGGAACAACTAAAACGTAAATTTTGCTTCTTCTGCACTTAATGCCTCATCAAAGGCTTGACATTACTTCATCTCTTCCTGACTTCTTCCTTCAAATCATTTGAGTGAATTAACCTAGGAGAGGGCCATTTTAAACTACTGCATCCAGTTGATAAAGCCCATTGATATTTGTTCCCTGATTTACAAAAGCATTATTCATTCCTCTAAGGGAGGGACTACAACAGGTTTGGGTTACCCTTCTCTCATATTTACTTTATGTAGTCAATATGGAGTTAGATTTGAGTCTTGGGAGGAGATACTACATCCATTTAAGCCTATTGGGAAGGCTAATGTGGATTTATATGGAAAATGTGCTAAGTCCGGGTTTGAGACTAGATCTTCTGATGCACCATCTTCATCTCATGTCTCTGCATCTCATACTCCTTAAACCATGAAATCCTTATTTGATAGTATGCTAGAGGTAAAGGATGGTATTTATGATGTTGAAAGCAGAGTTCTGAGAGTTTAAGATCGTTAGGATCATTTTGACTCTTATCTCCATTGGACTAGTAACTATGAGAAGGGATTTCATAAATCTCTTGTGAGTTATCTCAAGGGAGATCAGACTGTAGAATTCTCGGATTATCTTGATTATCTGAGATTTTTTTATCTGATTCATATGGACATGAATGAGGATGAAGATGATGAGGAGGATGAAAATGATGATGAGGATGATGATGAGGAGAAGTAGTTGATTTTTATTAGTGTGTCAAGATGAATTTGTTGTTCTTTGATATCTATAGAGGTTTTATCATTGTACTAGATTTATTATTTATTGATGATTGTGTGAATTCTTGTATGGATCTCTTTACTCTATTGCACCACTATTTATTTTTGCTCTAGTTCATATACATATTAATTGTGTGTGTAAGTAGATATTTACTTATCACTTTTGATGAAAAACATGTTTTAAATATTGATTTACTTCCTGCTACACACCTGTTGTTATTACTTGTACCTATATTGTTTTCATGATTAGAACTTTGTGATAGATAATTTTGTTGATTTCTTTCTTTCTTCATGTTTATTTTTCACTATAATGTTTTAAACTGTTAAAAATTTAAGGTTAGGGGAGGGAGAAAAAAATTTTAAAACCAAAATTTATTTGTCCTCAATAAACAATATTTTTGAAAGAAAAATTATTTTAACATATCCTGTGGTATGTGGTGTTAACTTTGGAAAACTATATTTTTTATTCTATAAGTGTAATAGTAGTCTTGAGTAAAATTTTCTAATGATAAGGGGATAGTTCTAGAGGTAAGATATTTTGGTATGAAAGTATAGGATGATGTTTTTACTATTCAAAGTAGAAAAAAAAATTGTATTTTTGAAATGCTAGAATTCTTAGATATATATTTCAAAAAGTAATTTTGAGACTCTATAAAAAATCATTTTTATACTAATACACATTATCAAGGAAAGAAAGGTAAGATATGTTTCTAACTTTAGGAAGAGTATAATGAAGTTCAAAATCATTAAAGGTTATCCAAATATAATAACCCTCACATGAAAAAGTAAGGATTAAAAAAGATCCTGAAAGAAAAAGAAAAGAAAAGAAAAAGTAAGGATTAAGAAAATCCTGAAAGAAAAAGAAAAGACAAGCATAAAAAGAAAAATATAGAAGGAGAAACTTGAGGAGATGCCTAATTAAAAATTGGCTTCACATGAATCAACCTAAAGGAAGAAACTTATTTAAATTTTTTTAGCTTAATTTTAATTCTAAAAGTATTAGTATCTTTACTAGTAGAGTTTTCATATAATTCTTTTCTTTTAATTTTTTTAAGATTCCTATGTATTACAAATTACAGTTATTTTTGAAATGAATTGAAAATCAAAATTTCTAAATTTGATTATTGAATATTTTCATACTTTAGTTCTAACTTGAGTTTTTGAAAATTTTTCTAAAAGTTTCACTATCACATTTTTAGGACAAAAACTATAGGAACTTTTAAGTGAAACCCACTACCATTAGTTATAATATTTCTACATAGTAAAAGACACTTAAGGATGAGTAACGTTTAAGTTTGGGGGAATTTACATGCCTTAAAATTACCTATTTTATATATACAATTCAAGCTTACTTTTTATGATATTGCACTTTAATGAAAGATATTTTACATGTTTTTGGTTGCAGGTGCAAGAAATGGAGTTTATAGGAAAAGAAGTGAAAATGGATGCAAAGTGGAGTTATGGAGCAATGGCGCCTAAGCGCCACTTCTGGTGCCTACGCGCTAGAGCCCGGAAATGATTGGTGCATAGATGTCATAGTTAGTCGGGTGCCTTGGCTCCAGAGATAGTTACCCTTTTTATTCAATGAATTTTGCCTAATTTTGAAGAGGTGTTTAAAGAAACCCTTGATGATTTTCAGAGCTTTACATATAGGGATGAAGTCCAAACGAAAAAGAGAGTGCTAGGGGGTTCTAGTGTGTGTGTGTGTGTGTGTGTGTGTGTGTGTGCAGGAGTGATCAGGGTAGAAACCCATAAGAGTCTATTGGAATCAAGGAGGTCAAGGAACTTCAAAGGATTTCTTGGGAAGAGTTTACGATAAGTATTTGTATTTTTGTTTAAGTTTTGTGTTGTAAACTTGAATTTTAATATAAATCATGTTTTGTTTTGTTATCCACATAAATGTTGAATAATTTTGTTTTCTTTCTCCTTCCAATAATAAGTAATCATGTAGAGGATTTGATTTGGTTAGAATTTCTTTTATTCCCAAAATTGTGATATTATTTTCACTAGTTCTTCATTTACTTTGCAAACTGACCACTTCTAATGTTAAAATTCGTTGCAAAACATAATGACCTGAGAGGGCTATGATTTCGCCCAACTAGTGAGTATCACACTAATTTTATGAGGAGGGCGAGCACAATCTAAGTAGAGTGCAAATAGATAAAGAGATAATTTTGATGGATGTAGAATTAGTGTTTCTAGGGTGACAGACTAGATCCTTTACCAATTTGGTCTAGAGTTGGAACCTAAAGTTCCTAGTAGGTGCTATAGAGAGAGCACAGTGGGTAATCTAGAAGTGAGAGACTAGAATCTACTCAGCATTACTATACAATAGGGAACTTACTTTAGATTAGCCAAGTTCTTTATGCACTCAAGAGAGTGTAAACATTAGGTATGCACTTATTTGTCACAATACATCATTTAAAACTTTAAACATTTTGATTCCAACACATATTATAAATTCATTGCAAGGGGAAATATTCTTTTCAAAATTAGAAGTCTCCTTTACATTTTGCATAGTTTAGAATTTCTACATTTACATGTAGTTTTAAATAGAACTTGTAAGAATTTTGCAGCTTTACTTTACATCTGAATTTGCTATTATATTTTCTAGATTAGTTTCTGCAGTTTTAAGTAAAAGTTTCACTGAAAGTCAATTCAAAGAATTAGAGCTTCTTTGTGAGATTGATATTGGGGTTCTTATAGAAAACTCTTATATTACTTAAAATGATACATATACTTGCATATTACCTCCAGTGTGAAAACTATTATGCTATATTTTATAACATTTTTTTTATTCATACTACCGCTAAGTATAAATTGGGTCAAGTTTTTTTCCATCTTTTGGATTATAAAAATTTGAATTATTGCGGGTCGGGTCAGTTGTCTCTCTTCTCGAAAGCATTTTGGAGTTTCTATTTTAATTTCTTGACTTAGGAATGATAACTACATGGCTTCATCTTGTAAGTTTGCTACCTTACTCATTAGCTTCTCAAAAGTTCTAATGGTTAATCTTTTCAACATGAAAGCGATACACCAAAAAAATGTTCAATTTTTCATATATTTTTAATGACTATGTTTAGTCATTTTTGGTGAAATTGCACTTTAAATAAAGGTATTTTCATATTTTTTGTGTAGGTATACTCAATTTGGAGATCTGGATTAAAAAGAAGCAAAAAGAAAGAAACTTAGAACAAAAAGGCAAAGAAATGCTCTGGTGTCGAATGGCGCCAGCACACTTATATGGAGCACGACAAGTGTCGAATAGTGTAGTTGGCACCAAAATGGCACTGAGACGGTTATTTCACAAAATGCATTGAATTTGGATATATTTTGAAGGGGTGTGATCTTGAAACTGCGTATATGCAACATTATAACAATAATTTTGATTTTATTTTTCACTTATATTTCCTTATTTTGCAACAAAACCAAAAACTTGATCCTGAAGAAAAATAAAAATTTAACTTTTAATTTATATATATTGGGATACTACGCAAGTATATGTATCGTTATAAAGTAATATAGGACTTTTTTACTAAAACATGAATATCAAACCCACAGGGAAGATATGCAATATGCACTTTTTGGAAAACTTTCTATTTTTAAAAAGACAATTATTTAAACTAAAGATGTATTCGCAATAAAGAAAGTTTAAATATTTTTGGTAATTTTAATATTTTGACCAAAACAAAACAAGCTTAAAAAAACAACTTGAGTTTTTGTAGAAGAAAAGCACTAAATATGAAAATAGATTTCTCCTTATCATGAATCAAAAAAAAGTATAGGAATTCTATTGTGAAAGTATGCATATTGTGTTGTGTCAAATAAGAGCAATAATTTCTTTAACCTTACTAGAGATGCTATAAAGAACATTGGCTAATTTAAAGTTTGAATAATTCTGAAGACCGGCTAGGCAGGGAAGATACTAGCTCTCACTCTAGAGTTCTCTCAATTCCCTCCACCCGGGGGCTAACATATCGTATCAGAAACTAAAACAATAAACCAAGTTGGGGGCTTTAACCTGTCAGTTTAAAGTCCTCTAACTCTACACCCTTCAATGAATATTTCCCTATTTATTTGCACTCAATCATATGAACTACATTCTCATTCATACAACCTCATGTGATTCTTTCAATGAAGTGCATGGATTTAAATCATCACAACTTCTTCCAATATTAAAGTTCAATACTCTCCACAACTTCCATCCAACACTTAATTACTTATCATTTTAAGAAGAAAGATAAAGAAAACTACTCAGAATCCATGGAGAAAACAAAACCACACTTTAGTTTAAAAATAGAAATCATTATCAAACCAACAACAAGTCTCAATTAAAACCAAAAGTAGTCTAAAACAAAAGATAAAAACTTATCTCAAGTCCTCCACCAAACACTTGAAGTTCCTTTGAATCGCTTCTCTTTTGCAACACTCTCAATATAAAACTAAAATAAAAAGGATAAATATGTGGTGCTTGAAAATCTCTCCAACTAACTCCTCAGTCTTAGAACTTTCAAAACTTTCCCAGTACTTTCAGTACCCCTTTTCAAAGTCTCAATCTTCCTTCTTTTATAATTCTCTAAAAGGTGTATTGGTATCTCTTCAAAATGTCTCTTAATTCGATGTATTTCCCCAAGAGATGCATCCTTTCACAATAATTTTTGTCCATGGTGGTTGTAACCACCTATTAAGCCACTAGGTGCCTCAAAAACCTCTTCAAATTTTGCAAAAATAGAATTTACTCATCCAATAATTGCCACTGGAGCTTAAGCGTGGGGCCTCTGACGCGTGGGGCCTCTGACGCTTAGGCATGGCCTTCTCTGTTTACCCGGCGCTTAAACGCCAAAACACTTTTGCACATTTTTCACCTATTTGCTCAAAATTTGATCCTTTTTCACTCCTTTAAGCATTTTTTACCTTTTTACATGTATCTAAAAGAAAAACAAAAAAATACCTTCCATTAAAGAGCAATATCTCAAAAATAGGTATAAAAATGTGTCTAAAAACACTATATATTTTAGGCATATCAGGGGCTAAAAGGAACTCTTGAATTTTCGGCCACACATTATTTAATCACCATTTTTGATAGACAATGGGGGGTGAAGGAGGAGAAAAGAATAAAAATGAAGAGGCAATACTTCCATACATAGTTTCTTTTGAGAGATATTAAGATATTCATCTTTAAGAGTTGTAAGAGGAGAGGCTTCTTTGCAATCCTTAGAGAGGGGTTCATATCATTGTAAGTAGAAGGAATAGATTCAAAGCAACTTCAAAGGATTTGCCTGTGGAGGAGAGTAATGTAAGTTGTTTACTTTAATTATGTGTTGTGCAAACTTGTTTCAATATATATAAATCCATGTTTTGTTATTTCTTCTCCATGAATTATGAGTTGTTGCTTTGTCTTTCCCTTTACAATAAGAAGTAGTGATGTGAAGAACTAATAATTGTTTGAAAATGATCTGAATTTCTTAAATTATGACGATTCATCTTGAACTTCATTTACTTTCAATCTAGCCAATTGATTTGTTAAAATCTATGCCAAAACATAAGAGCCATGATGGCCATGTTTTCAACATTCAAGTAGGGATCACACTTTAATGTCATGGAAGAGTGAAGTCTCCATGGGAATGAGTGAAATAAATAAGGAAATATTATTTGATGGGTGTAGAATTAGTGATTTTGGGGTGACAGACTACAGACTAAAATGGGCAATTTGGTTCAAATGTTTAGAAACCATATTATGCAATTATTAGCTCTCAGGTGGGGGAGAAGTGGGAGTACTGGAGTGGGAGCCAGTATACTCTCAGCCTAACTAGGGATGTGGATTCAAAGCATCTCAATTAGCCAATGTCCTTTATCGCTTGACTAAAGGATTAAAGGATATTATTGCTCCTATTTGTCACATGCAATTAATAATATATTTGATTCTTCACTAGCTACAACATTATTCTAAATGGGAAATATATTTTCTTAATTTTGAACCCACCTTCATTAAAATTACTTCCTGCCTATAGTAGATTTAACTTTTAAGTTTGCAAAACTAGCATAGTAGATCAAGTTTGCTATACTTGCACTTCACATTTAACTTTAGCTGTTGTAGTTCTTATACGATCAATTTAGGTCCTTTTAATTAGGTAAGAGTTTAACCTTCTCCCTACGGGATCGATACTTAGGACTCCATTAGAGTCCTATATTACTTGAGTGATATGTATACTTGTGTTTATGACCTAGTGAATATAAAATATTGGAAACACAGTTTGGGATTACAAAAGTAAAATTATTGGCAAATTAAGCGAAAGGATTTTGATCTATATAAAAGTTGCACACACTAGGCCCATATCAAGTTTTTGGCACCATTGTTGGGGAGTAACGGTAAAATTCTAATTAAAAGTTAAAAAGATTGTATTTGAACTATTAAAAATGTTTTGTGTAAGTGTTTTAAAATAAAAAAATTATATATATATATATATATATTATTTATGATTTTGTATGTGTAGTTTAGGATCTCAAGGATTACTACCTTTTAATTCTGAATTAGAAAGAACTATAAGAAAAATTCAAAAATAAGAAAGAGAAAATATTAATTTGATCAAAATGGAACATCAACAAAGACCTTCAAGAGATTATGTTAAACCGATAGTAGATGAAATTCACTTGAATATTTATACTCACGATGTTGTTGCAAATTCATTTGAACTTAAACCAGCTATCATCCAAATGGTACAAACTAATCAGTTTGGGGGAACACCATCTGAAGATCCAAATTTACATCTTGCAAATTTATAGAATTATGTGCTACATTTAAATATGATGGAGTGTCTGATGATGCTCTCAAGCTTAGACTTTTTCCTTTCTCATTAATGGATAAATCTTAGGAATGATTAAATTCATTAGCATCTGGATCGATCAAAACTTGGGGAGATTTATCTCAAAAATTCCTAGCAAAATATTTTCCACCATCTAAAACTACTAAACATAGAAATGATATTACATTTTTTTATTAGTTTGAAGGAGAATAAATTTATGAAGCCTGAGAATGATTTGAAGATCTCCTTAGTAAGTGTCCACTTCATGCTTTACCTAATTGGTCGATAATTCAAACATTATATAATGGATTAGTGGGATCTCTTAGATCAATTATTGATGTTGCTGCTAGTGGTTCATTAATGTCAAAACCATTTGATCAAGCATATTTTTTAATTGAAGAAATGGCTACTAACAATTTTCAATGGAATGTTAAAAGACTAAATCTAAAAATAGTTTCCAATGTTCATGATTTTATTGTTATGTATATTATGGCCGCTAAAATTGCTGCTATGCCTAAGAAAATAAATCAAATTAGAATGAACTATTCTCAAACACCTTCTGTGATTGAGGAAAATTCATTAGCGCAAATCATAGATTTTCAATCGTTTTATGAAACTTTACATTTCATAAATAATCAAACTAATAATACTTATTCAAATTATTATAACCCAGGTTAGAAGAATCATTCTATTATAAATTGGAATAATAATAATTCTAACAATGTAAATCTGTAATAAGGGAACCATGTGAATCCATTAAGAAATTTAAATAGCCAGGGAAATATTAATCCTGAACCTTATTATCCTCTAGGAGTTAACATCAATCCACAAATTAAGGAGAAGAAATTATCAATGAAAGAATTAATATTGCAAATGGGAAATCAATTACATAACCATGGAGTTGTAATTAGAAACATGGGAAATTAGTTAGTGTGTATGGCTACTACGCTGAAGAATAGACCTTCATGAACTTTGCCCAATAAAGTTGAGATTAATCCAAAATACTAGAATAAATAACAAATTAAGGCTATTCAATTGAGAAGTGGAAAAGAATTTAAAACCTAAACTTGAAAGGAAATTGAAGTTGAGAAAGATAGAGAGGAAATTGAAAAATCTGAAAAAGATAGTCAACATGAACCAGAGTATCATGTTGAACCAATGAAAATTACTGTAGAAAAACTGTCACCTCCATTTTCTCAAAGATAAAGACAATAAAATTTTGATAAACAATTTTTAAAATTCTTGAAAGTTCTTAAGAAATTAACCATTAATATTTCTTTTATTGAAGCCCTGGAACAAATGCGGAGTTATGTGAAATTTATGAAGGATATACTTTATAAGAGAAGGAAGTTTATTGCTAATGAGACAGTTGCACTAAGCCAAGAGTATAGTGAAATAAACCAAAAAAAGCTTCATGAAAAACTTAAAGATCCAGGTAGCCTTACTATTCCTTGTGTTATAGGAGAAGATTTTTTTAGAAAAGCTTTATGTGATTTGGGATCTAGTATTAATCTAACGCCCTTATCAATTTTTAGAAGACTCGAATCAGGAGAAATTTCCCCTATGATTGTAACTCTTCAGTTACTTGATCGTTCAATCACTTATCCTAAAGGAGATATAGAAGATGTAGTGGTTAAAGTGGATTATTGTATTAGATATGAATGAAGATAAAGAATGTCCAATTACTTTAGAATGACCTTTTCTTGCTATTAGAAAAGCCTTAATAAATGTGCAAAAAGGTGAATTAACCATGAGAGTCAATGATCAAGAAGTTACATTTAATATAGCAAAATCTATGAAATATCCAGCAATTGGAAAAGATGATGAATGCTTCAGAATGGAGATTAATGGAGATTTAAGTAATGAATATTTCATTAAAAATTTTTGAAAAAGAATTAAAGAAGAATATTTGGAGTATAAAGTTGAGGACAAAATGGAAGATGAATTTATCAAAGTAATGAGGATTGAGATTATATTCAAGAATAGTTTGAAATATTAAATACTACAGAGAGTAGTAAAAATTTCAGTTCTTCCATAGAAAAACCATCTAAACTTTAAATGAATATGAGTATGCATTTTTAGGAGATTGGTCTACATTACCTGTTACAGTATCCTCTACATTAACTGAAATGCAAGCAAAAAAATTATTAGAAACATTAAAAAGTTATAAGAAAGCTTTTGGATTGACAATAGCTGACATTAAAGGAGTTTGTCCTTCAATTTGTATGCACGGAATTTTATTAGAAGAACATCATAAACTGAGAGCTGATCCTCAGAGAAGATTAAACCCAATTATGAAATAAGTGGTAAAGAAAGAAATTTTAAAATGGTTAGATGCTAGAATTATTTATTCTATTTCAGACAGTGTTTGAGTTAGTCCAATCCATTGTGTTCTTAAGAAATGAGGAGCGATTGTTATTGTAGATGAGAAGAATGAACCAGCATCAATAAGAAAAATCACTAGTTGGAGATTATGTATTGACTATCAAAAAATAAATTCAATCACTACGAAAGATCATTTTCCTCTACCTTTTTTGGTTCAAATGTTGGATAAACTAGTTGGGCATAAATATTTCTATTTTTTGCATGGATATACCGGACATCACCAAATCTCTATTGCTCACGAGGATCGAGAGAAGACAACGTTCACTAGTCCTTCTTGCACTTTTGCTTTTAGACGAATGCCCTTTGGTTTATGTAATGCACCTGTAATATTTCAAAGGTGCATGATGTCATTTTTTTGTGATTTGATTGAAAAAGGAATAAATTTTTTTTATGGATGAATTTTCTGTGTTTAGAACATCATTTGAAGCATGTCTAAATCATTTAGCAAAAGTTCTAGAACGATGTGAAGAAATAATTTAATATTGAATTGGGAAAAAATGTTCATTTATGGTTGTAGGAGGAATAGTACTTAGGCATAAAATATCTGAAAATGGTATGGAAGTTGATCCAACAAAAATCAAGTCATTGCTAAATTATCTCCACCAACCACTGTGATAAGGGTTAGAAGTTTTTTAGGCCATGCTGGATTTTATAGGCATTATATTAAAGATTTTTCAAAAATTATTAAGCCCCTATGACAACTTTTAGAAAAAGATGTAAAATGTAATTTTAATCAAGAATGATTAAATGTTTTTGAATTGCTAAATGAAGATATAATCACGACACCTATAATTTGTTCCACCTGATTGGTAGAAGCCATTTGAATTAATGTGTGATGCTAGTGATTATACAATTGAAGCTGTGTTAAGGCAAAGATATGATAAAATTTTTAAAGTTATATATTATGTTAGTAAAACTCTAAATGATGCTCAAACTAATTATATCACTACTGAAACACAGTTATTAGTGATTGTTTATGCTTTTGATAAATTCAGATCATATCTTCTTGGAACTAAATGTATTGTGCATATTGATCATTCTATAAAATACTTATTGCACAAGAAAGATGTGAAACCAAGATTAATTAGATGGATCCTTCTGATGCAATAATTTGATTTTGTAGTAGCTGATAGGAAAGGAATTGATAATCAAATAGCTAATCATTTATCCAGATTGGAACATGAACGATTAATTAACTTTGAAAGAAAAATAATGAAGAATTTCCTGATGAAAATTTTTTTGTTGTTAATGAAAAGCCAACACCTTAGTATGCAAACATTGTTAATTATATCGTTAGTGATCTTGTACCAAATGATTTAACACCACAACAACAAAGAAAATTAATTCATGATGCAAAGTCTTACTTATGGGATGATCCTTATTTATATAATCGATGTAAAGATCATATTATTCAGAGATGTGCACCTTTTTTAGTACATGAAGAAAGTGATAGTCTTAGTGCAAAGAAGTTCATGCATGAAAACTTGAACTAAAAAGGTTTATGTAAAAATTATTCCAAATGATAGTCAAAATTATTTTCAAGGGCTATATATGTGATAACAAACATCATACAACTTCCAGAATGAAATTTTAATCTCTAAATCAACCTGAAGAGAAAATGATAATTTTGGGATATTTATAGGCTCAAATTGATTTTAAGTTCAATTTTAAGTTTTGGTTGAAGTTGGTTATATTTTATTTTGTTTTGATTTGGTTGATTTTAGTTTTTGTTTGGTTAGTTTTATTTTTGCTGAATAAGAAGTTGGTTCTGGTGAGGTTCAGATGAATATAAATCAAGAAAATGAGTTGACCAAAAAGTGAGGTCAACAATGAGGTAATTAATTGCAGAGTGATTGATATGATTTTTAAATTTGTTGCTTATTAGGTAAGATCTAAACTTATCAAATGCAAAAACTATCGTAATGTACTCCTCTGTGGTGTTATAATTCACTTGTGCTTCATACAAAATCTTACTTGTATAGTATATCACATGAAAAATCTTATCTCCACGTTGTCCTTGCATTGTCGACACTAGCATCACGCATTAGCTTAAATGGAATCTCTCAATTTGGTGCAATAATAACTTGTGTTGTGACTAATTTCTTCTTTAACACTCAATGGTTATGAGGTATTTTTTTATCAAACTCCAAAGACACATCATTCTCTAACAAATGACATACTTCTTTGGATATCTTGAAGATCCTAAATATATCTAAGACATAACCCTATGTGCCTAAGGAAGCTCCCAATTTCTCTAACGGATGTCAATGCAGTTAGTTTTTCTATAAATTAGATTTTAGCCTGATCAACTTCCATACCTTTCTTGGATAACTTATGTCTAAGAAAAATCCCTTCACAAACCATGAATCAAACATTTTTCCTAATTCAACACTAGATTAGTCTCTTCAAACCAAACCTTTGTGAATGCTCAAGGCAGGCATCTAAGGACATGCCAAATACCAAGAAATCATCCAAACAAACTTTTATTCTATCAATTTAAAAAAAATTATTAGTGTACATTTTTGAAAAGTAGCAGGGGGTTGCAAAGTACAAAAGAAATTCTTCAAAAGACGAAAGTTACATAAATGTGCCCTTATCCTAATCTTATGGAGCTATGGAATTCAATGATAGCTATAATATCCATCTAGGAAGTAGTAGTAAGGGTGTCATGCCAATCTATCATATAGTCAAGAAAGGGGGAGGGAAAATGATATTTATTAGTTGTTATTTAATTTCCTATAGTTTATGCATATTCTTGACCCCGTTACACTCCTAGTGGATGTAAATTTTTTTTGGTCATTTTTTTAATTATTTTCACTCCTTTTTTAAGGAAACAAAGTATTGAGCAAACCCATGCACTACACAAAAAAGGGATAGATGATTCATGAATCTAACCACTTTAATTTTCTTTTTCACCGCTTCTTTCATAATAGGGATTAGCCTTTGTTGACCTTACTTTTAGTAACTCATCATTCCCCTTCATTATATTAAACAAACTTGAAATATAATACACAAAATTTAAAAATCAAATCAATTAACTTCAATCAGATTTTAAAGTGGGATCGATATGCAACTCAATGAGAGAATACTCAATAATAATCTTTTTTATGCCCAAAATTATCATTTTCTCCACATATCATTGTAGTTCTTTGAATTTGATGCAATGAGATACATTTAGTTCATTATCAATATATAAATAGTGTGAAATAATTTTAAGCAACTATCAAATGACTTCTTACATGTAATTTTACATGGAGAGCTTTCATGCATGAAACTTTGTCCTACATAAAACTTTTCAAAAAAGGTTTGTTTTGCAAAAAGGACTCATAAAATGTGTTTGGATGGTTGAATTCTTTCAAATGAGCCCCTCTGTTTCTAAACCAGACTCCGTCTTAAAGATCATTTAGTCTATAATAATTTGGACAACTTGAACAATAATTAAGATATTACCCTCCAAATGAGCTCAAATCAATCTCCTAGATCAAAATATAATCAAATAGAGCTCAGAGCATCAAAATTGACCAGTTTGGAGTTCATTTAAGCTCTTATTAAAAATTTTAGATTGTGGAACAGGATCCACACTTTGACCCAAAATTTCTCAATTTGAACACAACTTCATGACCAAAATCAATATCTCATCCTCCTGTGAGAAGATGTTCAATATTGGCAAGGTCCCCAATGTTAAAATAAGTTGAAAATGCTCAAACCCTCACAATGAATGGCATACCATGCCACTCTTTGACATGACCACACTATCCCCACCGTGACCACGCCATCTTTAGCATGGTCACATTAAAAAAATGTCAGACTCGAGGTAGCGTGAACACGCCTAAGCTAGCATGACCACACCCAAGTCAGCTTGACTAAGCCCAAGGTGGTGTGACAGCTCTGCCCCTGCTTTGACATTGTTGTCGCACCACCTAGTAGCAAGGCTATGACGTCAAAACTCTAAGTACAATGTAGCCACGCTACCTAACAACTTGACCATGATGTTGGTAATTCATGGTCCTGCCCACTTGATTATGGCCAATTGATGCATCGTTGTACCATCAAAGATTTTTGGGAGCTCCATTGGTGATCCGTGAGAGCTCCAGCCACTAATGGAAACATGGCAGTTGATCTTTGCCTCAATCAACATCATCGGGGTCGATCCATGGGAGGCAACTGCCCCCACCACTGGCTCTCCCTCCCGATGATTATAAATAGGTCATCCTCTGCCCTATTTAGAGCTCCTCTCCCCCTCTTCCTCCTCCCTCCTCTTCTCTGGCATGGTGTTCTCCTTCGATTTGCTCTTCTCCTCTGGCATGGTGTTCCTCCTCTTTAGCTCGGATCTCTTCTCCCCCCCCTCCTTCTATAAGTTATTATTTTTAATTTGTTTTGTTTTGTTTTGTATTTTTTTTAATTTATTATTTTTGGATGATTAATTAAACATAGTAATTATGTTTAGCTTAGGTTTAAGCTAGCCCTAGGTTAGCTCAAACCCAACCTAGTCTGAACCCAACTTGACTCGAACCCAGCCTGACCTGAACCAGACATGACCAGAATCCAACCCAACGTGAACAGGAACTGACCTAACTTAATTTGACATGAATCCAACCTACCAAGCCCAACCCAACCTTGCCTAACTTAACCCAATTAAGCCCAACCCAACCTAGCCCAACCTAACCTAACTTAACCAAACCCAATCCAACCTAGCCTAACCCAACTTAGCCCAAGCCAACCTAACCCAATCTAGCCCTACACAAGCTAGCCCAACATAGCTCAACTTAACCAAAACCTATCCAACCTAGCCTAACCCAACCTAGCCTAACCCATCCTAGCCCAACATAACCATACCTAGCCCAACCTAACTCCACATAATCATTCCTTACCCAACCAAGCTCAACCTAGTATAACCCAACCTAGCCTAATCAAACCTAACCCAACATAGCATAACCCACTTAGATCAACCTAGTCCAACCCAACCTATCACAACCTAGCCCAACCTAACCTTACCGAACCTAAACCAACCTACACAAACCCAGCCTAGCCCAACCCAACCTATTCCAACCTAGCCCAACCTAACCTTACCCAACCTAAACCAACCTACAAAAATCCAACCTAGTCCAACCAAACCTAGCCCAACCAAACCTAGCCCAACCCAACCTAATCTAGGCCAACCAAAGCTAGCCCAACCTAACCAAACCTAGTCAAATCTAACCTAGCCAAACCTAAACCAGCCCAACTTAGCCAACCCAACCTAGTTGACAATAGCTTAATTGAACTCAACCCTAGCTCGAGCCACAAGCTTAACCTAATAATCCATGTATAACATGTGTGACTTGTATACAACATGTTCCATGTGCAATTTAGTTCAATGCATGTTTCATATGTAGTTTAGTTCATTACATATTCCATGTGTAGTTTAGTGCAAGGTATGTTTCATGTATGGTTTAGTTTAATATATGTTTCATGTATATTTCTTTTCATATGTCAAGCACCTGCAAATAAATAAATGGCCAAAAGAAAAGGAGGAGGGGAGCCTCTCATATGTAGTTTCTTATCATGAGTATTTTAATAAAATCTTTTAAAAATAAGATAAAATAACTTCAAGAAAAAAATCCATCTTAAACCTTTTTAAAAATGATTTAAAACAATTTAGTTTAAAACAACTTAAAAACAATGTAAACCATTTTTTAAGATAAAATCAAAATAATTCAAAATAATTTAAAACATCTTAAGCCATTTAAATCAAACGTGCTAAAATAAAACATTTTAAACAAAATATTTTAACCTAGAACACAAAAATTTAGATCTTAAGGACCGGTTAGTCCTAAAGAGAGGGCACAGTGGGTAATCTAGAAATGAGCGGCTAGAACCTATCAAGAATAATATTTGATTCAGGAGCATAACGCTAGGTTAGTCAATGTTCTTTATGCACTCAGAAGAGGGTAAATAATAGGATTGCTTTTATTGACATTGGCCACATTAGATTATAAACATTCCATTCATACACTTTCTAAGTTGCCGCAAGAGAAAGGTAGTTTTTACATCTCATAATTTCCTAAACCAACTTTTCTAGTTAGGTTTATCTTTAGATTTTAGGTTGCAGTTACAAGTAGTATTTATAAAAAGATCTTTCATCAACTTTCTAAACTAAGACCTTATAGTAGTAGACTAGAATTAGCCTAAATAATTTCTTACCTTGCTTCTCTGTGGGATCGATACTTTACGTTTTAAAGAAAACCATGTATTCCTTGAATGACACCTGCACTTACGTAAAATCCCTAGTGTGTGAAATATAAATCAAATTCTAAATTCTATAACATATCCATTTTGCACACAAACGACCTAAAGAAACTAGGTCAAATTTTTAGCCAGGAAACTAAATAATTTCGTAATTAAGGGTGGGTCACAACTCATCCATATTACCATAGGTTATCTCACACCCACTAAGACATTTGCGTTGTGCCCTCCCCCTTAAAAGACACATCAAGTTGTTCCTACTACAATAGCTCGCGTCAAGCCCACCTCTTCAGCGAAGAAAAGGTTGACGCCTGATAGCAATGTAACGTAGCGCCCTTCAATCTTTTCTAGGTTGTTGAGCCATCCTTTAGTTTTTTCTATTTATGTAAAGCAACTAGGCCATTTTGCTCAGAAACATGACTGAGTGATACTCGACTCAAGAAATACAAGTTAACAAACAAAAAATACACATGATGAAGCCCATGAAGATACATTGGGTTGCCTCCCAAATAGTTAGTTTAATGTTTTACCTTGACTGAAGCCAACATAACACAAAACATAAGATAAAACATACATAATATCAAACCATAATATAACGCTTGGGTTTGCTCTCTAATAATGCTTAGTTTAATGTACTTAACCAACCAATGCCTTATCATGCCTAAGGGTTTTCTCTAGTATTAAATTATCATTTTAATAACCCTCGATTAGCCACCCAATATTTTTATTCTCTGGATACTCTCCTATATCATTCACTTGGGGTCCCAAATTATCTTTTTTTTTAATAAATTTTTTTTCTCTCTCTCTTTCTCATTTAATATTTATTACAACTTTTCTATCTTCAATATATAGCAATCTTTAGAGGAATAAATAGGTGAACGAATAGGATTGTAGATTTAAAAAATTAATTTTTTATCTTGTAATTTAATAGTCAATTCCTCTTTTTGCAAATAAAAATTCATTATGCCAGTTGCAAGAAATGGTTTTCCTAATAAAATTGAAATCTCAGCACCTTCATCCATGTCCAATATAATAAAATCCTCAAGAAAGATGAACTTATCAATCTTAACAAGCACATCTTCTATAAGTCACCTAGTATAGGTAACAGAACACTCAGCTAACTAAAGGGTTATAATGGTAGATTGGACTCCTCCTAGTCTTAGTCTTCTAAAAATAGACAACTGCATGAGGTTGATGCTGGCCCCCAAATCACATAAGGCATTCCTAAAGAATTTCTCCATATGGCACAATAAATTGTGAAACTATATAGATCCATAAGTTTTTGTGGAAGTTTCCTCTATAAGATATCACTACATTTCTTTGTTAGGGCCATAGTCTCAAAGTCACCTAGTTTTTTGTTATTTAGAGTGTCCATCAGGAATTTAATATACCTAGGTATTTGTTCTAATGCTTTTGCAAAAGAGATGTTAATGGTAAGTTTTTTGAAAAACTCTAAGAATATCGAGAATTACTAATCTAACATTTGTTTCTAAAGTTTTCGAGAAAAAGTTGGTTGTGGACTCTCTTACTCTTTCAAATGAGGTGAGTCAGTTTTTTGTAAGCTGAGATATATTTTTTACTTAATTCTTTTAGGCTCGGGTTCAGGTTCTTCTAGACTAGCCTCCCTCCTAGTTATCTGTTCTAGCTCCTTTCCACTCCTTAATATAAGGGCATTACATTGTTCATTTCTTTGATCCTTGATATTCATATTAGTGTTGCTTGGTAACATTTATTGGATGTATACTTGAGGAATTAGTTATTTACTCTAATTAACTTTCAATATTCCTTATGATCGCAGCTCAACGTCGTAATTAGTTTCCCATGTGCAACACTACTTCATCTAGTGATAATTTATTTTCTTTAAATTGAAAATTGGAAGTTAATAATAATGGGTAGGAAGGTAAAAGATTCATCGTATTATTTACCATAATTGTTCCAATTTCCTGAGTTAGGTTGGTTGTGATCCCATTATTGATTTTCTACACAGTGATTTTAGTTATTCAAATTAAAATTTGGGCAACTCTTCTAACCATGGTTATAGGTATTGCAATAGAGGCTATTGGGTCTATTGTTTATAGCATTTAGTGACTCCAAAGAAGCACTACTAGGATCATCCAATTGTCCATAAGCAACATGATCACTGGGCATATATCCTAGTGAAGTATTCAATCATAAATTATCTTTCTTACTCAATATAGATGTTACTTGTGAAATTAGAATTGTTAACACATCATTATCATGAATACTAACCACTCTCACTAGGGTTAACTCTCTTAGTAGGTTATTGTAAATCATTGATAGACCTCAAATAATTTTGACATCAAAGATTTTGGCTAATTAACCATTTTGGTAGGGTGTGTTGTGGGCACTTCCTAAGAGACTCATTGAATATCTCCCAATTTTCATAAATGGACTCACTATCTAAGTTAGTAAAAGAAGTGAGATCATTCCTAAGCTTTACAACTTTAGATAGAGAGAAATACTTAGGAGCTTTGGAAAAGATTGTTCCAAGTAGTTATAGAACCGTGTGCTAGATAATTTAGCCACATCTTAACTTTATCTCTGACACGGCTTAAGATTATATATTTTAATCAATGCATTTCATGCTTATTTTTAAGGATATTGCGTTTTAATGAAAAATATTTTGTGTGTTTTTTATTTTAGATACAAGAAATAGAGTTTTAGAGAAAAAGAAGCAAAAAGGGAGCAAAAATGAGTCAAAATATGTCAAATGAAGCCAAAGGAAAAAAAGAGTGAGCTGGCACCTAGACACCATGATATTCTAGAAGGTTGGCGCCTACATGCCAAAAACGGTTAAGCTTATATTCATTGAATTTGGATGAATTTTGAAAAGGTTTCTTAAGCATTTACTACTACTATTACAAGACATCAACCAAACATTTATGATCAACTATCGCTATTATAATTAAGAACTACATTTATTGTACCTTAGTTATGGTTATTATAACTACATCAGTATTGTACATTTATGATTATCAATTTTATAATTTCATCTTTCATAATTCAAGAGAATAGTAGATCCATGCTTACGATTAGGGGTGTAAACGAGCCGAACACGAGCGAGCCATGCTCAGCTTGTGTTCGGCTCATTTATATTTCGAGCTCAAAAATTGTGTTCGTGTTCGGCTCG
>NW_018164594.1:1008638-1019851 GCF_001263595.1 Phalaenopsis equestris | reverse complement strand
TATATAAACTTGATGAGTAGTATTTCGAGTCAAAACGAGCCGAACACGAACGAACACATCTTAATTCGTGTTCGGCTCGTTAACTTATCGAACAAAATTAACAAGCTGGACACAAGCTTCTTAACGAGCCGAACACGAGCTGTTCGCGAACAATGAGTCGTTTTGACAGGCCTACTTAAGATGCATCGTAATTATTTTTCATTCTAAGATTTTTCCACATAAAAATTTTAATGTCTCATGCTATTTTTTTTTTTCATCTGTGTTAGATCTTCATACAACACTAAAATATTAAATTATTTATCCACCGCCATGAATCTTTAGGCACGCAACAATATGTAAAACCTATACTTTTCTTTCATAAAAAATACAGCTTCAATGTGTGAATATTAAAGTTTTGACGCCAGATAAGTAAATACATATGAATCGAATGGTATCCATGTAAATCTTCATTTTTCAAAAAAATAATCACCACAACAACAAGCAAGCTTTTCTATTCTCAATTTGCAACTTTGCACAAAAAATTTAATGAATGTGATAACCTCTTCAAAATTTACAAGATATGACCCTCGATTTCGAGCCACAAATGAAAAAAAATTAAAAGCAAAATAAGAGAAAAAAATGCATTTTTAAAAAATATACTATTTTCTATGACTGAAATTAAAAAAATAAAAAAGAGAGATTTAGCACAGCACCAATAAAGTAGCAGCAATATATAAAGGCATGACCCAACAGTTGAGCAGTAGTTTTCAGCAATCAACAGTTGCAGTTAAGAACCTACCCATTTAGCCCACCTGAAGAGGCGCCCAACTTTCTCTGGCAAAAGATAAGGCTGCATAGATGACGGATCAAAGTCAGATCCTTGTGAAGAAGACCAGATATAGGCCCCTCTTTCCTGCTTGCTTCCAGGTACAGTGTTGTCGAGTATAAATGCCACCAACAGAGCAACCACCATGTTAAGCGATAGGAGAGAATTCAAAGCATAATTGAGCTGCACATACAAACTACACCCTCAAAAAAAATATAAGGAATTGAAGCATTTACCTACATACCACTCAGTTCAGATGCATTTGCATATCTCACATCTAAAATTTATGTTTTATATTCATACCACCCAAACCTTTCGCATCATATCAAAAATATCAATATCTTAACGTTTAGAAGGTGAAATACACATTTTCATACATGATTAAGGTGGCATATATGTGAAAAATGAAGTTTAGGAGTAAGATAAGCAAATAATAGGAATTAAACGGTTTATCTGGAAATCTTCCAAAAATAAAAAATTGGGGCATTTACATATATAGATACTACTCAATTCTTATATTTTTACATACTATCTAACACCTAAGCTTTAGTTTTAATATTTATACTACCCAAATCATTCGTATCACATCAAAAATATCACTATTTTTACTTTTAAAATGTAGAATACACCTTTTCATCCATGGTTAAAGCTACATATATGCAAGAAATGAAATTTAGATATTGGAAATATTAATACATAGGAATTAAGTGGTACGTATGTAAATCTTCCTAAAAAAAATTTCATGAGAAAAAAATATACAAAAATGTGCTATGGTTTCAAGTTTTGCAGTGAGTTGTTTCACTGGGCTGAAAATTAAGAAGGGCCATTTACCTACATACCACACAATTCTTATGTATTTACATATCTGACACCTAAACTTTACTTTCTATGTTTATACCACCTAAATCATTCATACCACGTTAAAAATACCACCATTTAAACTTTTAAGAAGAAAAATAAACCTTTTATGCATAGGTAAGGTGGTATGTATGTAAAAAATGAAGTTTAAGTGTTCGACATGTAAATACATTGGAAAAATGAGTGGTATGTATGTAAATCTTCCAATTAAGAACTATGGAAAATAACTTGTTAGTGATTTATGCTTGCTAGAACTCACTCCTTTACTGCCAGTATTTATCGGTCCATCAGATGCGGCAGCATATGGTACAAGATAGCTTGGGAGAATGAGGGTAGAATTCGAAGGGTATTGTTGAAAATATGCGGGAATGGATAGAGAGATAAATAATGTAAAGCCAACAATCAGCATGTTTCTTGAGCTTGCAGACTGCGTATATCGCAGGGTAGATAGGCCGAGCGCGACAATTAAAGCCCAAGTGAAGCACAAGACAGCAGCAGCCAATGCTAGAGGAATTGAAGCAAGTAGAGCGCCCACTTTTCCTGTAAAATCAGAAAATTACAATTACGATGGTATCAATTGTTTTTGAAAAAAAGTAGGATTTTCATACATATCATAAAATTTGTATGTACTTATATATCTATCATCTAAATTTTGATATTTATTTATATAGCATCCTAGCGTCCAAATTATATAACGACATATTCATACAAAACTGCATTCAACTTTAAATAAGTTAATAATAGTGGTATATTTTATGTGATTTACAAATTAGGATGTAATATTATAAGTAAATATAATAGACATGTAAATAATAATTTTGGGTAAGTAGATTACACATATGATCGGTTTATGCAAATTTGTTCTCTCAATGCAGGAAATCCATGTGGATAGGACAAGTATGCATTACATACACCACCCAATTCCTTTGTATTTACATATCAAACACCTAAACTTTATTTTTTACATTTATACCACACAAATCTTTCAGCACATAAAAAATATCATTATTTTGACTGTTAAAAAGTGGCATGCACCTTTTCATGCATAGGAAAGGTGTCATATATTTAAAACTTAAAGTTAAGGTGTTAGACATGGAAAGAGAAAAGTGTCAAAATCGCCCACAAACTCTTTGCAGGAGGTTATTTCAGAAATAGTTCCCAAATAGGATTATTTTAACACCTATTAGAATAGTCTGGGAATAAATTTGATATTTTTATAGATTATGAGACTAAAATGGCTCCATGTAATAAGCCAAGGGACTATTTTGACACTTCACTCGATATGTAAATACATTGGAATTGAGTGGTATGTATGTAAATATTCCCAAAAAAAAAATTTATGCCCAGTGGAAAAATAACTGCATGGGTTCTAAAGTTCATACCGACAAAAGAGAAAAGGACCAAAAAGAGTGCTCCAAATGCCAAGGCCTTTCTGCTCGCCATCTTCGTGGAATCTAGGGTATGAATATTTTCTGTCAGTGTTGTTGAGCCTGTACCAGTTCCCCAAAGTCCAGCCAGAATTCCTGAAAGTCCTTCCAGTCCTATACCTCTGCTAACAACTCCAGGCGTCGGAGGCCTTAAACAAATAAGTAAGGATGTTGCATGATAAGATCCAATCTGCACAATTTAATGGTGAAAAAATTATTCTTGAAGCTTCATGAAATCTTTTCTTTAAGAAAATCAATATGGGAATATATAATCACCTAAAAATAAAAACATCAATTTTCAATGAATGATAACAGGGTTCATGTTCTTTTAGTTGTTAATTGAATCTTCTTCTCTTCTCCTCCCAGCAGTCTCCTCCCCCATCAATTATAGTTCAACTTGTTGGAAAATAATTTGTAATGATAATTTACAAAACGTAGAAAAGACTCACCTCTTTCATCTAAAGGCTGAATAACAATGGAAGGAGTATCTAACATATTCTCTTCCTTCTTAACCCTGAAGGTTCATGCAATTTGCTATGTTTCACTGGCCTTCTAGAGTTTAGTCATTTACACAACTTCCAAAATGGTTATAATAGAAGCTCCTTTACGAATCATAATTAATGAGCATAGGTACTAAGAATTGAAAATTATTCCTTCCAATGGAATGCTTTAAAGAGTTTGAAGATTAAGTTGTCAAAATAATTAAAAGAAGTATCTAATGCTAATATTTAAGAACAAAGATATTAAAAATTACACTAATAACCATAAAGGAATTAAACCGACAAGTGGTACAATAAACTTATTGGAGAGTGAAAAACAAAAGGAAAATGAGAATTCATGAAACTGATCACAAATAGTTCAGATAAGGATAATGAAGATAAAAAGGACAAGATGCACAATTGAAAATTATCCCTTCTAATAATTGTTCAATATTAGAGCTATGAAACAATGTGCAAACAGAGTCAAAAGATTCACTAGAAACAATGATAGGAATTTGGATTAGAGAAAAAAATACTCTTTACCACAATATCATAAAGAGTAGAAAATATTTGAGGACAGTCAAACCACTAGACGGTTAAAAGAAAAAACTGCAGGTAAAATTCTACAGGTAAAATTCTAGGCTGACTCATCTCAGCCAAGCCACATTTTAGGCCAACTGCAACTGTTTGAAAAAAGAATTGTAAAGTTGCTGAAGATATTTGTTCAAAATACTGCGGTGGCTATTACAAAAAAAAAAAAAAAAACATTTTGCAAAAAATCAGACCGCAGCTTTCTAGCAGTCACCACAGGTAGCCGGTCGTGGTGGGAAAACGCAATCTTCAGTTGTAACTTTTTAAAAACGAAGGCAAAATGTTGTTTTGTCAAACAGTAAAACTGCGATGCGACACTGCACTGCCACCGCACTGCCGCCCCAAACGCATCCTAAAAACACAATAGGACTTAAAGAACATAAAAAACAACAAAAAAAATGAAAACACAAAAATAGTAGGTGTGAATGTTGAGGGGAGCAACCGCCCCCCTCAAGATCGAAGCCTTGCATCAGTTAAATATTAAAGGAAGATGTACATATATAGTGTACATTTTAGAGGGAAAACTCTCTCAATTACTTATTAAATACATAACAAATATATATACAGCTTAGGCTAACCTTCATACAATTGGAGGGAAATTATATCATCATAATAAAAAAAGAAAGAAAAAGAAATACAATAATGGATAATTAAGGGAGAATAATTCTCCCTCAAATGTAATAGCGAACCTATGGTTTCCTAAATCAGATATGCATATTAGCACTCCCCGTCAAAATGGGTTTGTTATATATCATACATCCCAAAATTACTGTTGAGATCATTAAGGTGGTGTCGAGGAGAAGTCTTGGTAAAAATGTCAGTAATCTAACACTAAGTTGGGATATAGCTTAGTTAAACAAACCGTCTATTGACATTCTCAGAGATGAAGTGTTTGTCAATCTCAATAATGGATTTTTTGAAATAATGATGACTGATTCACTATCACTGAACATCTTAATAATGCTTTGGTTTTCCATGTGATGTTCCAGAAGTAATTTTTTTAGCTACATCTCTTCACAAATTTCTAGGGTCGAGCACAATACTCAAATTATGCAATGTTTCTTGCCACCACAGCTTGCTTTTAACTTCTCAAAGTAACAAGGTTACCTCGTACAAACAAACAATAAGTTGTGATAGATCTTTTATTAATCAGTTCTCTCGCCCAACTAAAACCAGTGTAGATCTCATAGTCACAGTTCTCAATCTCCTTAAATAACAATCCATGTCCTGGAGTCATCTTTATGTACCTCAGGATTCGAAAGACCCCTTCTAAATTATCTTCATTTGGATCGTTCATATGTTGGTTCACTACACCCACAGAAAAGGCAATGTCAGGTCTTGTATATGTCAGATCAAATCAATTTCCCAAGTCTTTGATACCATTCTATTTCAATTGGGGTGTTTATCCTCTCCTTTTAATGCTCGTTGCTTGGGATCCATAGAAGTTGTTATTGGTTTGCATCCCAACATTCATGTATCCTTTAATAATTCAAGAATATACTTCTCTGGGATATGACAATGCCTTTTTTTAATCTAGCTACTTTCATTCTCAGGAAGTATCTTAAAGATCCATGATCTGTGATCTCAAACTCGGAAGTGATTATTTTTTTATTGTTTCAAGTTCCCTTATGTCATTGCTTGTAAGAACACTATCATCTACATATATAATGACATGGCTATCATGCCTTCTTGATTTGATCTCACAAACAAATTGTGATCAACCTAACACTGATAGTGATAGTACTCATTAGCAAGAAGAGTCTTGGTAAACCTTTCAAACCATATTCTGAGAGATATTTTCAACCCATAAAATCATTTCTTTAGTTTTGCACACTAACTGATTACTTGTGTTGTTCTTTAATAGTGCAGGCATCTCTATATATACTTCTTCATCAAGCTCCCCATTAAGAAATGAATTTTTAATATCTAGCTGATGTAAATGTCAATCATGGTTGATTGCCAATGATAGTAATACCCTTACTGAATTAAGTTTCCACACTTGTGCAAATGTCTCCGAGTAGTCATCCGTTAAGGTTAATGAACCCTTTGCTACAAGTCTAACTTTGAACCTTTCTATGCTCCCATCTGCTTTGTATTTAACAGTGAATATATATTTGCACCCTACAATTCTTTTCCCGGGTGGCAAAGTTATTATGATCCAGGTACCATTTTTTTCAAGGGCAAGAACCTCTTCTTCTATAACCTTTTTCCAAGAAGAAATAGATAAGGCCTCTTGGATCGAATTTAGAACAAGAAAATTAACCAAGTTTTGAACAAAAGATTTGTAAGAGAATGGTGATCTTTTATTAGAATATGAGAATATTAATATGCAGATTTATGTATTAATTGCATTGATTTGCTTTTATTTACTTTCCTTTTTATCTTTATTTTATTTTTATTTGTTTCCTTACTAGTAGATCTTGTAATTTGTAATTGATATTTATACACATCTTTGCATCAATAAGAATTAACTTGGGTTCTATTCTAACATTATTTCAAAGCCATGGCCCTAACCTAGCTGTCGAGCTCTCCTCGTAGCCAGCTAGGTCTGATCCCAACATTAGAACTTCTGCCTCCCTATTCAGGCCCCATATTGTTCAGGTTCCCTCACTACCTCAGGTTATTGCAAATTCCCGCACTACTTCAGAAGGATGTCACAGGTTCCCACATTGCTTCAGATTTGTCATAGGTTCCCAACACTGAGGATCTGACAGACCCATCAGCTGGAATTCCCACACTATTTTAGGTTTCCCTTTATTTTGTTTAGGATCTACCATCTAGAACCTCTGTTATGGCCACCTGGGGCACCTTCCAACTTACCAGATCTAACAGGAACCCTTCCAGAGGCAATATTCTTACAAGCAACCAAAACTTTACGATGTCTCGACAACCTAAAATCTCATTTGATCAATCAGAGCCATAGCAGACTACTCCAGCACTGAGTCGTCATCAGATAATGTTCTTGATTCCACCGAAGGATCAATTCCAACCACCGTTTCTCTGTAGATCAGAGGACAAGAAAAAACATGAACTTCTTAATTACAATCCATAAACTAAACGAAAGTAACTTTTTCCAATGGTCCCAATCTATGGGTTGGTTTCTCTGTAGATCAGAGGACAAGAAAAAAACATGAACTTCTTAATTACAATCCATAAACTAAACGAAAGTAACTTTTTTCCAATGGTCTCAATCTATGTCCTTTTTCATCAAAGGGTGTGAAAATTTTGATCATCTCACTAGTGTATTCGTGAACCTCCAAAGACTGACTCAGCATATGGAGCTTAGAAATTGGAGAATTTCGTGGTCATGTCGTGGCTATCAACTTCATGGAGACTTCTATTAGCCAATCATATATGTTCCTTCCTTCTACTAGTGCCCCCTTAACGGCAGTACGTGATATAAGCTCAGATGTAGGGAATTCCAGTCAACTCTATGAAATCTTTAAGAAAATCCGTGAGGGAAAATAAGAATCGAGGACCGTGACCTAGTATTACAATGATGTAGTTGCATTATGGATGAAATGCGACTTGTATTATGACTATACAAGAAATCTCCAGCCGACCCATCTCACTTCCAGAAAAGTGTCGAAAAGGACTGCATGTTCAAATTTTTTACAGGCCTCAACAAATATCTTGATGAAGTCCACGGTTGCATCCTTGGTCGATATCCTCATCATTCTACTCGAGTTGCTTTCACTGAGATTCGTAGCGAAGAGAGCAGGAGACTTGTCATGCTCAGTGCGTCCACTCCATTCGTCGAAGTATTCAGCTTGGTCTTTAACAGTGCTCAACCCCAAGTTGGTCACCCCACTTGTGATTATTATCACAAGCCCAACCACACTCGTGATAACTGTTTGAAGCTCCATGGGAAACTTGCATCCAACCCTTTGGCCAAATATTTCGCTCTTAAGGGTCTCACTACAACTTCTGAATCCAAAACAGTACATTCATCATTTACCCAGAACAATCTGAAATCCTCCAATTCTCTTAAAAGTCAAATGAAGCATTTTTGGCACTAAAAAAAAGAGTTAGAGATTATTTGAGGGTCGTCCGTAAGAAGCTGTCGACAGCCGGAATTGAAATCTCATCGCCCGCTTCGAAAGGACGTTTTAATTTACGTGTGTATATATATATATATATATATATATATATATATTTTTTTAAAAAGGGTGATTTTGGGCCCCACCAGGGGGCACAAAATATCGATTCTCCCAAAGGGTTGAAAACACTGGTGTGTTTGCTCCTGATTCGAAGAGCCTGCGCCACGGGATTCGAACCCCCGACCTGAGGAACCTAAGCCAGAAGCCGCACCAATGAGTCAGGTCATTCGCCCACACACACCCACACACACACGCGCGCGCATGCGCACACACACACACAAATATATATTGAACTTTATCATATCAACTTACTTTAATTTCATTAATGTTTATCAATTAAAAAAAAATTACATGAGCTGTTGAATTATTAGTTAGATGATTGTATGGAGAAATTACAAAAATATATCTTTGTTTTGAACGATTGAGCTACTTAATTTTATAAGTAATTAGATTATATTTAGATGTATATACCATCAATATTACAATTATGGATTAGCAAGTATAATCAGTTGTGAAGTAAAAAAACAAAGAGTCTTTCAAAGCATTCTATTTAGACGAAAAAGTGTGAAAGGGGAAAAGCTCGAATCTGGAACATTATTGAGGAATCCAAATGAAGAGAAACTAGGGGAGGCCACGGATCCTGAGGAGAACAGGCAAACATCAGTGACTTCTCAGTCTATTCTATGGTTTGGCTTCAGCTTTAAGAAGAAATTATTAAAGTGTTTCATCCTACCAATTTTATTTAATTATGGTTTATATTCGCGTGACACGGTCACACAAGTTGTCAGGAAGATATGAGGGTTTACATCGTATCTGACGACGACCTCGGAACCTAGAACGAGTTTAGGGCTTAAATCGTACGGCAGAGCTATGCGAATGCCTAAAGAAAAGGTGGAGGATTTATGTTGCGCTAGGCAAACAACCTCGAAATCCTATGGATCGTTGTTTAATTTCTAGGAAAAGAGAATAGTTTTGCTGGGGAAGACATGTTCTGCTGTTGAAGATGGCGGTGCTGCCCACCGCGCTAGCTCCAAGCTCCCCTGACATGACGAGTTTAAGTTTTCTAGGGTGTCCAGTTATAATGTTAAATCAAACGGCCCTATGGTTGTAGTCCTCTAAACATTCAATGCAAAAAGGAAACATTCTTGAAGTTATATAATATAAAGTGTGCAACGAAGGAACAAACAATAGAATGCACGTGGAACAGTAGTAGACAAAACAGGAGCAGTATAACATGTTATACGAGAAGAACAATAGCAAGTAAAAACATGAATACCATAACATGATGTACGGTACGGTAGCAGGTAGAAACGGAAATGGTATAAAATGTTGTATAAGAAGAGCAGTAGCAGGTAGAAACTGGAAAATTAATTGCTGTAAAATGTAAAGCAAACATGTACGCCCGTGAGATCCGCTGTTCCTTAAGTATAGCAAACCTAAATGCATCTCCAAAAGCAAATTCCGAAAGAAACGTCGGCCAGAAAACCCGAGGAAAAGTAGAGAAACTCGAGAAAATCAACGAAAAAGACTCAAGTAAAAGAAAATCCTCAAAACTCCTGGGGAAATCTCGAAAGAAAGAAAAAGTAACACGAGTGCTCTGTCCCAAAGCTTCGATAAAACAAAGAAACAAAATTCGGATGGGGGGACCGCAAGCACTCGTATGGGACTAGACTCAGCTATATTTATTCTCGAGGGTCCACGAAACTCGTCTAGAAGTGTGTCTTGAACCTCGCTTAGAAGGCTATTTCCCGGCCTAAACAGATATTCGTCAGGTGGACAATCAATTTTATTTTAAAATTTATGTTTTTGACATGCACACAAATTTTAAACATGCAAAGAAGAATTATCAATTTTTGTTTCGTAGAAAAGTATGTTTTTGCTTGAAAAAGATTTATCAAAATTTTTTTTTTTTTAGAAATTTCGTTGTCCACGAGTCGATTACACAGTCGGGCGTGGGCTGCCAATAACCTGAGGAAGTTCGAGCCAATTCCCGCTAGATTTATGTCGGTGAAAGATACCGTTATCTTATTGTTCATCAAATACCTGGATCTTGATGTTATAGGATATGACATGTTTCTGCACTATCCTCGGTGTGTCTTTATCATCACCACCATACGCCCCAAAACGACTACTTGCGACTTTGTTTGATGGTTTCACGTATAGCAGAAAGCTATACGTGGACACTTATGCATCGCGCATAAGCATCGAAAAACCCGAACCAAGAAGCAAGGAAAAAAAAGAACAAAAATGGGGTGAGAGAGAGGAGACACTGATCTATCTAAAACACCGAAAAGGAGATTGGTTGGATCGGTTCTGGAGATTGGATCGGTTCTCAAAACTCGTATCGAAAAGACCTAGAAAAGTAGGGTCTGAGGTCTTTCCTAACCAAAAATATCCCTTTGCGCTGATTCTCCAAACCCCAAGAACGCAGGATTAATCAAATCAACCAAATACTCTCCCAAATAAAGCTTGCAAATCCTCCCCAGATCCTAAAGTTGATATCAAAATCTTTTGACTTCCAACTTAATACATAACCTCACATAAACAAACAAACATATCACGATCAGGATCACCACAAAGAGCTGAACAGCAGGTAGGACTCACGGCCAGGGTCGGCAGAGAAGAGGAAACAGCCAACAAGGCTCTCGGCCCAAAGCTAGGAACGGGGACAAAAGGGCTCACGGCCAGGGCCAGCAAAGAAGAGGAAACAGCCAACAAGGCCCATAACCAAAGGCGGCCTAAAAGACAACAGGTAAGGCTTACAGTTAAGGCAACAAAGGGGCCCAAAAAGAACTAATAAAGCTCACGGTTTAAGGCAGCAAAGAACAGCTGCAAAAGCCCACGACCCAAGGCCATCCAAAGCACAAAGGGGCTCACGGCTAAAGCCAACAAAAAGACCACCAAAGGCGACTATGCTTCCCTGACAAACTGAAAGGATAACTAAAATAATTAT
>NW_018164594.1:1008153-1008461 GCF_001263595.1 Phalaenopsis equestris | reverse complement strand
AAGTGCAACCCAAGTCTGACCCGCAGCTAAGGTTCAAGTTCGGGCTGCCACAAAATAGTAGAAAACATTTTCATATCCCTGAGACATCAAAATATAGAACCAACGCATGCCATGCACAAGAACAACTACAGAGTTCTTCCGAACCAACATAAATTCATCCACCACACGTATATTTGAGCTAAGACTCCGGTGGGATGCCAGAAACGGGCCTAACAGAGGCCAAGCAAAGCAAATACAGCCCCAACTAAAGCCAAACCGAGCCCAACAGAGGCCAAACAAAGCAAACACAGCCCTCAACCAAAGCCACA
>NW_018164594.1:1006745-1007697 GCF_001263595.1 Phalaenopsis equestris | reverse complement strand
AATTATTCCAACAAATATATGAACAGGGGAGATGCCTCATGAAGAGTTAAGCCAAACTCTCAAAACAAGATACAAGGCTTTCCAAATTAAATAAGTTTTCTTATAACATATATTTCAAGCCAGGAAAAGTCACAAGAAGCCAAAACCGAGCCCCAAAACATGCATAAAATAGTAAAATGCACTCCCTAGCATGCATGAAAGGCCAAATAACCTCTCCAATATTTCGTACCAAAAGAAAATAAGTGAAAAGCTTCATAACACTCATCCCAACATGCTTGCAAGAGGAGCAAAAATCATTTCAAAGGCATGTCTTAACTCCCTAAATGTTTCCAACGTAAACATGCCACAAGAACCATGAATATGTCATAGATGTAACATGCCACAAGAACCATGAATATGTCATAGCCTCCCTAGTTTAAGCGAGTAACCAAGTCTAACATGCTCACATTCTCACATTTTCATTTCCAAACGCACTTGAAGTGAATATCTCAAAAAAATATATCAAAATAAAATGAACTAGCATGCTGTATCCTCCATTTAACCGAGCAAGAGGAGGCTCGACAAAGAGAAAACTTCAGGAAACCGGGGCATAGGAAAGAAAGGGAAGAAGAGGTACCTCCTCAATGCAAACAAACGTAAAGCACAGCAACACGAGAAACCACCTCAAAGAAATGTTCTCCCAGAAACTCCCCATTCCAATTCCCTCACAGCCAAAATTTCTACTCCTCTCAGAAAAACTTTGCTCAACAACCTTAAAAATTTTAAAAGGAACTGTGTTTATAGGCAGAGAATAGAGGAGAAGAGAATGAAGACCACCCCCAACAGTCCACGACACTCGAATCGGGCCAAAGAAAAACGGACACGCTCCCGCTCACAGAAGGCGAAGCCACCGAAGCCTCTCGGACCGAGCGGCGAGACTAATGGCAGGGGGGGAAGGATAGGGGAGTAAGAG
>NW_018164594.1:1006104-1006622 GCF_001263595.1 Phalaenopsis equestris | reverse complement strand
ATGTCAGGCAAGGACGAACGAGGTCAACTTTCTCTCGCGCGGAGGAGGAAGAGTTCGGCTCGAGAACGAGAAAGGGAAAGGGCCAGGCGCGCGAACGGGAGAAGGAAGGGAGGCAGAGCTCGGACGCGGAGAGTGAGGAGTTAGGGCTTAAAGAGGAAAGGGGTAAAATAGTTTTAATATAAATTAATATATATATATACATATATATATAAATATATATATATTAAATTATATTTGACTTACTCGCGTGCGGCGACGTAATAAAATGGGTATCTTCCCTAGGCAAAATCGACGTCCTGGACGCGCCGGCGCAGTCCGTTTTGTCATCCGGGGTCGCTCGGACGACGTCATCGACAATCGGGTCAAAAACGCGTCAAAATTCAAATTTTACAAAATTTCGACCCGCGATCGATTGCTTCAAAAGGTTAACTCAAGCATTCGACAAGTAACAGTGCAAACGAAGCGAATCGTGGCGATCGGACGTGTCGACTCTCCGAATTACAAAGTTTTGTGCGCGG
>NW_018164594.1:971870-1005927 GCF_001263595.1 Phalaenopsis equestris | reverse complement strand
TCTAAGATAGTCGAAGGGAGGTCCCTAAGGCTAGATCCTAAACCCTAAGAGGAAGACTAGACCTCACTAAAAATGAGATCAACAAGCACTTAATCAAGCTGCTTGGATCCAGTCTATTCTCTTTCAACCAGTCAACCTCCAACGTTCGTCAAGGTACCAATCCTATGACACTCACTAATTTTGCCTCTTCTAGTCTATGGATTGATTCAGGTGCCACGGACCACATTACTGGAAGCTCTCAAGCCTTCCTGACATACTATTTTTTGCTCAGGGAAAGATACTGTTAAAATTGCTAATGGGTTCCACAATTCCATTGTCCATAAAGGGTCTGTTGTTTTAACAACTAGTCTAACTCTGGAATCTATATTTCATATACCTCTGTTGAAGTGCAACATTTTATCTGTCAGTAAGTAAACATATGACATTAATTGCATTGCTCATTTTCCTCTGATGTCTGCCTTTTAGGATCGTCATTCGGGGATTATAATTGGAACTGCTAAGCGGGTAGACGGACTCTATTTCTTCCAAGACACGGAGAAAGATGACACTCCACTTAGTAGCTGCAGTTTATCTCAGTTCATTGAATATCCTATTATGTTGTTAAACTAATGTTTGGATCATCCTAGTTTTCAGTATCTAAAACAATTGTATTCGTTGAAGTTTACTAATAAAAATCATTCTAATTTCAAATGTGAAACTTGACAACATCGTGTTTCTTCTCCAACACACAATAACACATCTTCCGCTCATTTTTCTTTTATTCAGAATGACTTATGTGAACTCACTTACACTCCTTGCTACAAAAAATAAACAGTGGTTCCTTACTTTGATAGATGACTACACTTGGATGATGTGGGTCTATATTTTAAATGATAAATCTGAAGTTACTGTGACTTTCAAAAATTTTCACACTTTTATTTTGACCCAATTCAAAACTCTTATTCAAGTCCTTCGGACTGACAATGATCATGATTTTTTTAACTCTATATAGAAGAATTATTAATAAGAGCATCCTTCATCATAGCTCATACGCCGATACTCCTTAGCAAAATGGAATAAATGAGAGGAAAAACCGACATCTCTTCGATGTTACTTGTTTATTATGTTTCTTTCTAATAACCTAAAACGTTTTTGAAATGATATCATTCTTACCAATACTTATCTCATCAATGGAGTTTCCTAAAAAATTTACAACTTTCGCACTCCATTAGTCGTCTTGAGATCGTGTTTTCCTAACAATCGAGTCTTCTCTATTTCGATCCCAAAATTTTTGAATGCACGGCCATTGTTCGGAACACGACCCCAACTCAAAATATACTTAATCTCATATCCATAAAATGTGTTTTCTTCAGATACTCTGCCATTCAATTAAGGTATCGGTGTCTTGAACCTGCCACAAAGAAGGTCTATGTGAGTGTTGATGTCCCCTTTTTTGAAAGTGTTACTTTTCTAACTCAGCCTCCAGTGAAAAGGAGCTAGAGTTCTTGGACACTGTTCCCCACCCTACCCCTGTGGATGTTCACCCCACGTCACCTACCATCAAGGAACGCTCTGTTCCTATGGTTCCACCCACCTTTCCTACCACCAAGGAGCCCTCTATTCCTTTAATCCCACCAGCACATTCTCCCACTCTCTATGTCTACACTGAACACACTCATTTGGATGCGCCTACTTGCTAACCCCTTACTGAACCCTGAATCCCCTTTGGACGACATCCCTAACACTAGGAAGTTAGTTCCTCTAGTAAGGTATGCAATCAAATAGACTCTCTCTATCCTTTGCCAAACTATGTCACTCTTTGCAGATTATCGCAAACCTACAGAGCTTTTGCTACCGCTCTAACATATCATTAACTTCCATCTACTATTGAGGCGCTGTCTTAGCAGACGCAGCCTAAAAAATTGTCGTCATAAAGGAGATGAATGTCCTTCAGTGAAACCATACTTAGGACATTGTTGATCTTCCTCAGGACAAGAAAGCAATGGGATGCCGATGGATTTAAATCTGATGGACCATTTGAATATAACAAGACATGGTTAGTCACCAAAGGATACTCACGAACCTACGGAATTGAATATGAGAAGACATTTGCTTCGTTTGCTAAATTAAACATCATTTGGGTCTTTTTATCATTTGCAGTGAATCTGTATTGGCCTTTATCCTAGCTTGATGTCAAGAATGTGTTCTTGATTGACGATCTTACAGATAAGTCATACATGACTCTTCCTCAGGCTATTGACTCCACTGCCTCTCAGGGACAAGTATGTAGATTGCAAAAATCCCTTTATGGATTGAAGCAATCACCACGGTCATGGTTCGAGAAATTCAGAAAGGTGAAGGTAAGTCATGGATTCACTCAAACTCAATCGAATCATACTCTTCTTCCTGCATTCCTCCAGCGGCCAGGTAGTTATCCTTTTTGTCAATGTTGACAATATTGTTCTCACAGGTAATGATTTATCAACATTGGAGTCTCTGAATGGCACTCTTGTTGCTTCCTTTGAAATGAAAGCCTAGGGATCTCTCTGGTACTTCTTAGGCATAGAAGTTGTTCGATCATCTTAGGGCATTTGTCTGTCTCAGCGAAAATATGTGATTAGTCTTTTGACATAGAACAATCATTCCTGTGCAAACTACTGACTGTCCCAATGGATCCCAATAAAAAACTTCATGTTCCCAATAAAGTTCCTGTAAAAAAGACTCACTACCAGTGTCTGGTGGTTAAACTCATCTACCTTGCCAATACATGTCACGCATATGCCATACAGATGGGATAGTCTGTCAATTCATTCATGATCCCTATGAGTACCACCTCCAAGCAATCTATCAGATTCTCCACTATTTAAAAGGCACACAAGGCTCAAGTTTATTTTTTTTTTTTTTGCACCACTTCTTATTCCATTGATGTTTACACAGATGCAGATTGGGTCGGATCAGTCCATGATCGGCGACTACCTCGGGTTACTGCTCATTTTTGTGGGCAAACTTGCTCACGTGGAAAAGCAAGTAGTTTGTAGCTGTTCAGTGGAGTGCGGAAGTTGAATTTTGGTCCAAGTCCTTGTGAATTTGTGAAGCTCTCTGGTTACGCATCTCGCTCCACAAACTACGTATGAAAGTCTCTACTCCCCTATAGTTTCTCTGTAATAACAAGGCTGTCATTAGCATTGCTCATAACTCGGTCCTGCATTGCACCAAGTATATTGAGATTGACTGTCACTTCGTTAAGGAAAAGATAGAGTCCGAAAAAATTTGGGTTCCGTTTGTATCATCTAGTGGCCAGCTTACAGATATTCTCACAAAGAACCATCCTCGGCAGGTTGAACATGCCTGACATTTATATTTCAGCTTAAGGTGGAGTATTAGAATATTAGAATATTAATATGCCAACTTTTGTATTAATTGCTTTGATTTTCTTTTATTTACTTTTCTTTTTCCCTTTATTCAGTTTTTATTTGTTTCCTTACTAGTAGATCATGCAATGAATATTTATATCTCTCTTTGCATCAATAAGAATTATCTTGGGTTCTATTCAAAAAATTTTCATGTTACAAATTCTTCTATCGGTTATTTTATGTCACAAATTCTTCTATCGGTTATTTTGTGTATTCTTGTGCTCCTTCCTCTTGGTATTCATGATGTTTGGATCCAACATCTTTATGAATTCATGGGATGTGTGAAAGTTAATTTTGGTGATTTGTATTCCTGATTTTGTATATTGTTCCTTACATGCCCCTGGATTTTTTTCTTAATGGTATAACACTCTGAGATCTTCATTCTTGGTGAGAGTTATGAGATGATTTAGTGTAGTAATAGATTTCATTTCAAGTTAATTTGTGATAGTGGACAAGAGTGACTTCATCAAGGATAAGAGATGTAAGTTTGAGATTTATGGTTTATTTTTAAAGGAGGTGGCATCCGTCTAATTGTAAAATTTGTGTTTCTTTAGAGTATTATTTAAATCATTTCTATTTGAAAAGTAGCCCACAAAGATGTATTTAATTGACCTGGGATCTAGTTTGGTCATAATAGGTTGATGTAGATGAACAAAAGAGATTCAAACAAAATTTTTTGTAGTAGGTTAGAAGTGAATGACTGACTACGTGGATAGGATTTTATGAGTGTTGAGAGATTTATTAAAGTATAGCACTCTGTCGGGCATTCTATCTGATTATGTGGATAAGATTTTATGTGTTGAGAGGTTTATTAAAGTACAACACTCTGTCGGGCATCCTATTTATGAGATAGGTGGATGTGAGAATTGCATCACCCTTGAAATGTTTGGGTACATTGTTAGTGAATAGAATTGATCAAGTCACTTCGAGGAGATGTCTGTTAATTCTCTCAGTCACACCATTTTCTTGGAGTTTGTCAAAATAAGAACTTACATTAATGATATCATTTTTGGATAGATGAAGTCTAGGAGTGCTATTGCAGTAGTTTTTAAAATTATTAGTTTTCAGAATTTGAATTTTGTTATGAAATTGAGTGAAGATCATATTGTGGAATGTTGCAAATATGCTAGCAGCTTCAATTTTTTTCCTTCATGAGAAAGGTCTAAATGATTCTAGTGTGGTCATCAATGAAAATGGCAAACCACCTAATCGCATTTATATTATTTTATTTTTTTAGAGCCCCCAGATATCACTGTGAACCATGGAGAAGATATGTGTTAATTTGTATTTTAGGCCTGAGTACACTTGTCATGTTTAACAATTTGTAGCGTTTCACATTAATTAGAACTAGGATTTTTATTAATAAATAAATGTAGATATAACTTTTCAATATAATAAAAGTTAGGATACCTAAGGCGAAAATGTCATAACATAACTTGACTCTCATACAAAACAGACTTACATACAAGACTTGACTTAAAGAATTTTGAATGATATGATGGTTCTTTTGAAGTGGAAGACATAGTGAACAGCTAAAGTCCACGATAAATATCAGCACTGTAAATCACCTTCTTCGAGTCCATCGCCTGAAATTCACACAAATTATGATAGAATTTAGTAACAAAATTCATGTCACGAATGAGTTTACTGATAGACGATAAATTGCAGTGAAGTTTAAGAACATAAAGCACAGATTGAAAAATAAGATCATTTCTGAGTTTCACACTTTCATTTCTTTCCATAGATGAAAAGGAGTCGTCTATAGTCTAATTATAGTATGGCGTTTGCAGGAATGAAATGATTGTAAAGCAGTGATATCACATGTCATATGATCAGATGCTCCATAGTCCACTATCCAAAAGTTGGTTCATCTTATTGAGAGCAACAAGTGAAGATAGAAGACTATCTTGATGTGCTAGAATGCAAGTAAGAGATTTGGAATATCATCCCTTTGGAGAGCTTCAAGTTGTTCACTGTTGAATGGACTATATTCATGAGGCTTGTCTTCCTTGATGTTGTGTTTGCTCGATTTCCCTCATCACCTTTGACTTTATTAGGCTTTCAATCTGCAGGTTTTTCATAAATTTTCCAACACTTCTTCAAATGAATAAGTTTTTTGCAATATTCACACCACGATCTATTCCACTTTGATTTGTTGTTTTGTGATGATTTGTGAGTGTATAAAATTGAGTTGTCAACATTTTATGTATTGCGATTACCTGACATCATGAGTTTCTTCCTACTCTCTACCCTTCATAATTCTGAAAAGTCTTCAAGAAGTGAGGGAAAAGATTTGGTTCCCATGATTCTTCCTTTCACTTCATCTAGGTCCTTATTGAGTCCTAGAAAGAAATTGATAGCTCTCTTCTGTTCAACAATGATTTTGTAAAGGGCATAGTTTTATGAGCATCTCCATGTGTATGTTTCATACATATCTAATTGGAGTCAATATTTGGAGAGAATATTGAAATATTGAGTACAATTCAACTAAATCTTCCTCAGTTCATGTCATCTAGTTTTAATATTAAACAATTCAGAGGTGTTGTCAATACTTGAATAAGTTTCTCTTACGACATCCAAGATTTTCTTGTCGTTTTGTCTAGGAAGAATTTTTCTCCAATCTCCGTATTCATGGAGTTGATAAATCGTGACATGACTATGTGATCTTCAATCTTTCATTTCTGATGTCTAGAATTAGTGACTTCAGGCGCAGAAATTTCTTTAGTGAAATTATCACTTTTTCTTTATCAAAGATGTGCATGAACACAGATTGAGACTATTGAAGGAATTTTTTGTCAAATAGTTTGTGATTGGTGATGCAAGAATAGACTCTAGAGCTACAAAACCAAACATCAAAGGTTCAGGTTCAAACATAACTTTTAGAGAGGAAGTAGATTTCAAATTGTATTTAGTCATCATATGGATTTCCACTGAAGAGAGAAACTATCTATCATCAACATAGAATTTCCACCAGAAAAAGAAACTGTCTGTTGCTGACACAAAATTTCTACTAAAGAGAAATTGGCTTGTCGCTGACACAAGATTTGCACTAGAAACTGTATGTCGCGAACAAACTATTCCACTACAAAGATGGGCCAGACATGGTTGTAATGCGCACAAGTCTTGGATTTCCCCCAAAGAGGAAATTCAAGTGGTAAGGAGCATACGATTTCCACTCCAGAGAGAGAGATAGAGAGTTTGGCCTAGCTGGGTGGAATTGATTTCCACTAGAAAAATAAAGTCTTGTATCCCAGAACTGCAATCTCTGCTATAAAAAACTAGAGGTCAGACAGACCTAATTTGTGATTTCCATCCGAGAAAATCGCCTATTTCTACAGACGTCTCTACACGAAAATAGCATGAGGTGTGAGCGCTTGTGCGGAACAAGAAAGCGACGGAGGACTACTCTGCATAAGAAAACACAAGTCACGAGCAAATGTCCAGAAAGTCGCAAGGGTATACTGGAAACAAAAGGACCAAAGCTTGTCTAAGGCAACGCAAGTCTACGGAAGTATGGTTGGCGATTGCGATCTGGCAGAGAGAGGGAGCATGGAGCAAGGAGTCGAGACGGTCCTACAGGCTACATGGAGGATTCTGGTGGCTGAAGGAAGATGCAGGGTTTCTTCTCTTGCTCTGATACCATGAAGAATTTAGAGGGAAAACTCTCTCACTTTCTCGTTAAACAAATAACAAATATATATACAACTTAGATTAATAACCCTCATACAAGTGAAGGGAAATTCAAATCATCATAACAAGAAATAAATAAATAAAAACACAATAATAGATAATTTATGGAGAATAATTTCTCCTCCTTAAATGTAATAGCGGACCCACGGTTTCCTAAACCGAATATGCATATCAACACATACCACTTAATTCCTATGAATTTATATATCTAACATCTATACTTCAATTTTTATATACATACCACCTTATCTATATATGAAATAGTGTATTTCACTTTTTAAAAGCTAAAATAGCAGCTTTCTTGATGTGATATAAAAGCTATGAGTGATATAAATGTAAAATGTAAAATTAAGATGTTAGATACGGAAATAAATAGAATAGCATGGTATGTATGTAAATGTCCTAAATGTAATTGCCACCTTTAAAATAAAAAATCTATAGACTACTAAAACACACCAGATAAAAAAGAGTAAAGGTACTTGTTTCTAGATGTCACTCACTGAATCAACAGATGCAACTATTGATACAATTGACATAATCATGGACGTTCTGAAGCTGAACGTAGGCGCCCCCCATTGGAATGGATAAGGAATCCTAACCCAAGCAGCTGTCTCCCATGCAACAGAAGCATCGGTGCGGCAACGTTTCATGGTAAGTGCATGTTTTCTGCAAGTATCTGACAAGATATTTGAGGTGGGTATATTTGAGTTGCAGTTTTTATAGTTATAAGCTCCACCAGCAGTCAAAAAGAATGCATAAGCCCAGACAATGGCGACACAAATGGGAACCTGCTAGTAAATCACACATAAAAGTGAAAAAAAAAACAAAAAACAAAAACAAAATTACATTTTCAGTCATAGTAAAATTATTAACACCAATCCATTTCTAAACAGGAAGTACATGAATCATGACTTTCAGATGCCCAGAGGAAATAAAAAGGGTACATTTAAATAGCACACAATTGTAATGTATTTACATATCTCACACCTAAACTTTCTTATTCATACACAACACTCAAATCTTTAATATCACATCAAACATATCACTATTATGACTTTTTAAAAGTGAAATAGGTTAAAAGCCCCGAAGTTCAATGCAAATATGAAAGTAAAGGGCTGAGATATGTAAATACATAAGAATTGTGTGCTCCATATGTAAAGTTCCCAAAATATCTATATATATAAACAGGAAGTTAAGTAAATACCGCATAAACTAGGAAAATGTGATGTCCAAAGATTGAAATTTTGCGAAGGTACTGCAATTGACAAAATATGGACAAAAAAGTGTCATGATACAGCAAAGTATGCATCGAAGTAAGATTCTGATTTAAATGCTATGCAATATCTTACCAGTGTGAAAATAAGAATCAATAAAATTAGAGGGATGCTTATTCCTACACAAGAACCCGCCTGAGGGAAACCATAGCTGAAAAATGCCAAGCCTACAGCAGCAACAGAAGGAGCAACTACAACTGGATTTAACCACCTGCACAGTAATAAAAAGCCACCTAAATGTATGTCATCAAGGAGTATTTTACCAAAATACTTTTGGCATGATAAAAATGTACCTCATCAAGGAGTAGATTACCAAAACATTTTTGGGATAGTATTATAAAAATAAGATAGTTTAAGTTGCCTGATTCTAAGAGATAAATACAGCCATTGGTTTCTGTTGCATTTTGAGTGCGAGCAATTTGTTTGAGCATATGCAATTATTTCAGTTATTGTGACACGGGTGCATAACAGCGGATTATTTAATAAAAATATATTCATATACTCATGCCTATTTGACATTTTTTCAAAGTAACATTCAATTTTTGTCCCCCATCAAACTTATTTTATGTGCCACATATTCATGTGAATTTACATATCTGCCACCTAAAACTTCATATTTATATGAATAACACTCAAATCGTTAGTACCACTAGAAAATATCACTATTACTAATTTTTTAAAGGTGAAAGCACATTTTCATGCATTGGTTTATCGCACCAAAGTGTTATTAATGTAAATATCAAACTTTTAAGTGTTAAATACATAAGTATGTAGGACTTGTGTGGAATGCATGTAAATTTCAATTGTGAAAAATTTCTGATCTCATCACCATATAGTATGAAGTTAGAAAAAATAAGAATCTTCTTCCGAAAAAAGCCATATAAAGATTGGGTATTAACGTAACAATAAAATTGCTTACGAGAACAAGCATAATTGATGAAAACATAAAACAAAAAAAAATTAAAAAATAACATTATATAGAAACTTACATAAAATACAGACAACACGTAATTAAAGAGAATAAAACCCTAATGAAGTATGATTTAGACTCATGGAAAACACGCATGTACAAGCATACAAGGACATTTTGATTGATATGGCATGCATTGCTCCCGTGCGCACTATCAAAGGAGAAACCCATCTTGCTGAAATCTCGCTTAAAAAAGCCTTGAGGTAAACAGAACTATGGCCAGACTACACCCATGGATGTTTGCAAGACCGGCCATTTAAGGCCCGTATAAGCTTGCTTAAGAATGTATAAAACTCATTTGCTCTCAAGAGGCCTGAAAAACAACAGGGCACAAGAAGACCTAGACCAATCTTCACAGCAAACAGTTACCCTAAATACACCGTTTCATGCATACAAAAGGTGGCAAGTATGCAAAAAATTAAAGTTTAAGTGTTAGATATGTAAATACATAAGAATTGAGTGGTACGTATGTAAAACTTAAAAAAATGGGTTGGATGAGAACCTCATAAATGGGCGCTTTTAAATAAATATTTTTTTAATTATAAACAATAGCCAGCTAACACCCTTTGCAAGTTTTTACATTGACCCATTGCTCATTGCCTCTACGGCAAACACAGCCCTTCTGAGAGCCCAACACACGTGCAAAAACAGCATCAATTAATTAAATTACAAATCTGCCAAAATTTATCAGCTGAGCAACTCTAATTATTTAAAACCTAATCGAGTATATCATCCATTATGCTTGTTCTGCAGCCATCTATGAAGTGTTTGGTGAGGTTCACATAAAATATGTAGAATAACTTTAAAATAAGTTGTCAAAGAAGTTCTTAAACCTTATGTTTGCTCTATTTAATTTAACGTTTATCAGTAGAGTTAATAGTGACCAAAGCACTGCCAAGTTAAACTGTGAAAAATAAGAAGTGGCAACTAGGGAAATAGTTTCTAACGTTATTATGTACATAAAACTCATCTGATCAATGAAGAATCATAGAGCTACAGATAAGTACCTCAGAATAAGTGACATAAGTCCACTATAGCCCAATACGGCTTGAAAAATGGAACCAACAATGATTGCCCCTTGTAGTTCCCTCATAATGTGCTTGAATTTCTACATTTATAAGAAAGAAACATTTTGTAAATATGTAAAATGGAAAATGGAATTCTCGAGGCACAAAAATAGAGGATGCCGGGGGGGGGGGGGGGGGGGGGCTTCTCAAACGGAGAATTTTTCTATTAAGTCTGTTGGACTTCAAAGATTCCTACTCTGTGCCTGACATGAATTGATACAAAGAAGATCTGGGTATAACTAAGAACCCAACATTGTTGGACTAAGATCAATTAAGAAAAGTTATGTTTGATATTTATAATTATCAATAAATATGATAAAAAGTTAATACTTGTACCTAGATGTGATCTATTATAAAGAAGAGAAAAAAGGATATAACTTATAGATTTAATTTTCAGAAGAAAATGGATACACACAAGAACATGAATTCAGGAATTAACATTGGATGCTTAAAAAGAAAAAACATCTCAATAGTATTATAAAATAATAAGATACCAAGGAAACTTAAACTGAATCTTATAAAAGTGCAACTAGATCATCAATGTGCGGTGAATCCAAACATTAGATTGTAAAAAAGCCATTCATAACCATTTTGAGCATGAAAAAAAAATATTGTATGATGAATGTGTGACAAAACTAGAAAGAATAAACAAAGAAAATATTATATTAGAAAATTTTATAATTAAAAATAAACTTAAATGATTTTAACAAGTGCAATGATATGTAGAAAATACACCCCTTAAATGAGTAGAAAAAATTAGTCTCATGGAATTAAGAAGAGTAAGTTTAACATTTCAAGCAACCAAACTCTACTAACTTAAATAAAACAATGATGATTAGAATGAATAAGTTGATTCACTAAGCATTACCCTGTATAAAAAAGAAGCTCATAAAATTCAAACTCTTGAATTTCAATAGTTCAACCACCAACAATGCTACCAGCCCAAATTTAATGTTTAACAACATAGAAGGCCTTTATAAATGCCAGAAAAAAAATTTCTATAACATCATATTTAGTTCCAAAATTTACACAAAGGATAAAAAGTAGGTAACATTCACAATTTGGCATTTAAATTTAAATTTTCTGGTTGGGTGGAATATATAAAAAAATTCCAAGCTCTGTTGTGCATTAACAGATGGATAGAGAAGGCACTGTGAATCTATTGATATTGAAAGTAACTTCAACAGTGTAAATACATAACTGATAATATTGTTTGTGCATGGATTTGTTTGCATGTTCAGTGCAATAAACATCAGGTCTATTAGAGCACAAATTTTAATGAATCAAATTAATATTGAAATATGGAAGGAAAACAGAAAAAATGATGGCATCACAATCAGACTTACGTTATCGCTGAGGTTTCGATATTCTTCAGAATTAATGATAACCAAAGCAGGAGCCAAATATACAAATGAACTTCCCTGAACCAATGGAAGCCTAGTACCAAAAAATGAGTGCATTATGGTTGTAAAACCGGACACTAGTAGTACAGTCGAAATTACGTTCGCAGTTTCCCCCTACCAACATGAAGAATAACATGCAGACTGAAGTCATTTTCAGCGTTTCACAGACTTAAAAACGGCCAAAGAAAGAAAGCTTACATCATTTCCACCCATGGCGGGAACCATGATCAGAGGTATAAATATAAGTGAACCAGCCAGTGAAAGGTAGTGTTGGATACCATATAAAAACAGCCGACCTGCAGACATAGACAGTCGCAGCAAATTTGAGAAAAAGATAGCACTGCAGTTCCCATCTTTAGCACTCACAACATTACAAAACAGATTATTTTGAGATTTCAAACAACTGGCATAATCTCCTTCAAACAAATAGTCATTTAAACGCTGCAAAATAAGGCATTCAAATGTCAAGAAAAATACAAGAGACTAAATCAGACTCGTTGGGTAGAATTTTCTGAAAAATAATGTATCATTCTCTCCTATTTAATGGCAAGCATCACATCATTAAAACAACAAAAATAGTTGTGGTTGTGTTACAAAAACAAACCTAGTAGATGTCATCAATCAAGAAGCAGCATGAATCTCAAAATCAGCACAAATTTCAAAGTGTTCCATCAATCTTTAGGATGGGCAAAAAATCATTGAGCACAAAGCTAAACTAGTTTATAATTACACCTAAATACAACTCGACACATCAGCCAATACAATAACTTTGTATTTGCTCAGCTCATCACAGCCACAAGTTCATAACAATCACAACATTGGAATCGTTAGTTGATAACTGAATTGATTGTCCTTAGAACCTTCCAGTCTCTACATAATGCATTCTAATGTTTGCATATTCTATATTTACCGTTATAAAAGTTGTAATAGTACAAAAAACCTTATGCAGCCCTTCTCAAACAGCATGTGTCAACCCATTGAACTTATTCACTCGGTGTATGGGTATGCTCCTAATTATTTCAATTCAAGTCTATAGAAGCTATATTTTATTCATTGATGATTCCTCTCAATTATGTTGGGTGCTTCCAATGCTTAATAAATCTAAAAATATTCATAAATGCATGTACTCTACAGGAAAGGTTGCCACTCAATTTAATATCTTTATCAAAATATGTCATGCTCTGATGGCGGCGGTGAATACAACAGCTCTCTCAATAATTTCCACTCTGAAAATGGCATTCTCCACAAGTTCTTGTGCCCCTACCCCCTGGAATAAAATAGAGTGTTGAACGCTAACAACGCGGCCTCATTGAGGCAACCCATACACTCCCCCATGGCGCTCATCTTCTACATACCCTATGGGTGGATACTATCTTCATGGAAACCTATCTCATTAACCGAATGCCCTCCAAAACTCCCAAACTAGCATCTTCTTATGAACTTTTACATCAACGTCCCCCAACCTATTCCCATATGTTGTATGTGGCTGCAAGCTCATGCTCCTCAAAAACTTGCCCCTTGCTCTACTCTCTGCCTTCCTAGCTTACTCCTCTCGAATCAACACTAAAAGTGTTATAGCCCACTCACAGGGAAATTCATTCTCTCATCATGCAGTGATTGATGAGTGTTTCTTCACGTAAGTATCTCAAGCACCTATTCATATTGTTGATCCTCCAAAAGTCAATTATAATCCTCTTCTCCTCACACTTGTATTCCATCAATTCTCTCAACCTATCGCTTCATCACATGGTTTGGACCAGCACACAAAACACCTCTACTCGCTAAACTCTCAGTTTTCTTCATCTTGTTTGGAAATCTCCCAATCCCCTCCTATCCTGCCCACTGCCTCACCACAACCCACTGTCCCTCCTCAGCATCCCATCCTCGTTTCCTTCAAAATAAGACACCTCAAATCAACTCAAAGAAACTAAACCTCTCTCATCAGCTACAAAACTCTATTGATCCTACTTGTTACACCCAAGCTGCCAAAAATGCTTTCCAACAACAAGCTATGATGGAGTTTCATATTCTTCAAAACCAGGGAACATGGGTCTCGGTTCCCCTTCCACCCTTGCTCTACTTGCTTTGTCTTCCTGTCATGATCTGGCCCGGAACTTAAAATTAAATAAGGTAAGAATAGTCGATCAAACGGTGAAATTAGGTTAAATTAAGTTTTCTATAATTTTATTTCAATCACAAACAGCTTAAATACACATTACTTGAAAGAGCCACTAAATGAAGCAATTAAATTGATCAATTAAAAAGTTACCTTTTAGGTTATTGTCCTCGTCCTGTGTATGCATTATTTTCACTAATATTCATCTTATTCAAAAGCTTAAGCTTTAAAAAAATATTAAAATAATCTAACGAGTTATCTGAAAAAATTCATTTGAACAATCACACTTCCGAACTACAGTAATACATGAAAAAGATAACAAAATACAAGTTGATCTTTAATAATTCACTATAAAAAACCTTATAACAATTTAAGTTGTGTGTCCATAACATTTACTCAATAGAAATAACATAAACATCGATATGCATTAACTTTAACGACTTCAAATTTTTTATTTTTTAACTTTATTATACTATATAATTTTATCATTTACATCTGTCTCGGGAATATTGTCAGAATATAACCTAACACAACCATAACTAATATTATGTCGTCAACACAACGGATCGTGATTTAATTTACACAATTGTATAAAGTGAAAATGTGTCTACCGCCGTTTGCCAATATTTTCTCATCAACACAGCAATTAGCGATCTAAATATCACAATTATCTAGAAAGGTAGGATAACATCTACCTGAGCGAGTATGATGACATCCCTTATCTGAGGGCTAACTTCTCTTGTATGCATATACAAACATCCATATATATAATATTTTCATTTCATTCTTCAAGACATTACTTTTCTATGAGAGAACTTGTATTTATCCACTAAAAATAATGCAACTCTATTAAAATCTAATGTAATGCGATAATCTGATAGATGCACATTCACTAGCATTTTAAATGTCAAGTAAAAATATGGCATATACATCTGGTCATGCAATAAGCTAACATATATATCTCTATTAGAATATTTGAGTGGTGCAATAATCTGAAATCTTCTTAAAATAAACTATTATGCAACTATTAACACGGTATTAATTAACATACATACTTCATGACTAATGATATAAAGAATCATTGGTGATTAATTTCATTGTTATAATGCAAAATAGAGAGAGATTGTAGGTAAGAATGTATTTAAAAACAAGAAATATTACTGTAACTTAAGAAAATAATTACTCACCTCAACTTGTCTGCTTATCTTGGTCTCGTTCTCATTAAAAGCTTTTATTATTGCAACAATACCTAACATTAATAAGTATATATATATATATAACCCAATGACTAATATAATAAAGAGAAAAAGATACAGATAGATTGTATGAGTGGGTCCAAAAAAAGACACTCAACCCACACGGTACAACACACAAAAAACTCAAAAAAAGAAAGGGTACATATAAAAATCAAAAAAGCCCAAAACCATCAGGACGCAGAAAAAGTGAGGGTCATCCCAATTTATTCATGTCTCTACCTCTAGTTCTCAGAAGGGATCTAGCTAACAAATTGGTAAGGTGCATATCATTACCCGAAGTAACCAAAGTATCATTCATAAGATTCCTGAGCTCAAGTAGATCTTTATTCTTCTTCTTCCTCCTGGAAGTGTGAGCGATTCCTGAGCTCAAGTAGATCTTTATTCTTCTTCTTCCTCCTGGAAGTGTAAACCTGTCATTTCTCATCTGAAGAATGAGTCTGATGAGGTGGTAGAGCTATAGCAAAATAATTACCAATTGTTGTACCCACAATAGGTTCAAGTAAATGTGAAGTATGAGTTAGCTCTACACCAGATACTTCCTGAAGATGGAGACATGTGAGGTTCTCCTACTTATCAGTCTGAAAACTATCATTTGTAGATAATAGTCCTTCAGTATTGTTTTTAATAGGGTTTGAAGGTGTAGGCTGTCCAACAGAGCCATCTAGCATCACATCAATTGCAGTAACAGTAACAGTAGTGTCAGGGGGTCCATAGGGGCAACAGACATCTCCTGTCTTGTGGTGGTATCCTCCCCAGGTGGAACAGATATGTCCAGAACAATGGGGTTAGACCCATCCTTATTCACTTGAACCTTAGATTTCAAATTAGGATTGAGCTTGTGGCATTTATCAAGGGTATGCCCAAACATCTTACAATAATTACAATAAGAAGGTATGTGTTCCATAATGATTTGTTGTCAATATCCATTATGAGTTGTGCCCAACCAGACTTCAGTAACATCAAGTAAAGTAATATGTTTTTCCACAAGTATTATGGTCACAGAAGGTCTGGTTAGATTGAAAGTGGGTAGATATAGTTTCATAGAATCCCCAAGAATGACCCCAATAAAGTAGAGAACTTGATGATGAAAAAAGTGCAACTTGAGACCAGATAGACTAAATCATACCGGTACAGTGGGAGTTTCATGATTTGGCTCGAAATCAAGAGACCGCTTAAGTAACTTCATTTACTTGTTTGCAATATTAAAATATTTCTTGGAGAAAATCCAGGTGTAGTCTTTGGTCACGGTAAGTTAAATCAACACATGTCTTCCATCCATGAGTCTTACTTTTCACTTGTCTACTAGCTTAAGATCATCAACTATCTTTTTAATAATCTCCATAGGTGGTTGCCCCCACTGAAATTTTTCAATAAGAGCAAACTTGAATTACTATGTCAGGGTTGAAATTTCTAAGTCAGAGAAAAATATTGTTGTTTTCCAACATTTCTTACTTTCGTTCTTAACAAAAGGGTAATCATCTATATCATCTCGACAATCTTTATAGCTTGAGGGGAAGGCAACAGCCGACTCCAGCTGAGGGTTACCCACCACGTGGGCATAGGAGGCTTTGTCATGTTCAACCAAAGAAGAAGGGAGCATCATCTGAGCAAGGAGATCCACCTGCTGGAAGGTTGTCGGCTTACTCCTGCTGCGAGGTCACCAATACGCAGACGAACCGAAGCTGTCGGGCAGGGAGAGGCGAGCGTCGAAATAGAAGAACGACGCAGACGCAAGTATGTATGTATGTATGTATATATATATATATTTATTTTTTTAAAAAAATGAGACACATAATTAGATCTTATCTCTCTAATATTCCACTAAGTCAACGATCCCCTTGAATTCTTTTAATTAATTTTCCTAATTATTGCTCACAAAAAATATCTATTATTAATACTACTTAAATTTTGAAATTTACTCTGAAAAATTAAAGAAATATGACCCTTACCTTGATTGCTCTCCTAACTTTCCAATCAGAATTTCTTCTATATCCAATTTCCTGACCAAAAAAAAAATAATCTTATATTAATATTTAAATAAAAATCACTTATAATAATTAAATTCGAAAACAAAAACAATGAACCCTAACCCTTTAAATTGGCTCGGCTCAAAACAATTATTCCTGAAAATAAGGGTCATGCGCTCAAACTACCTCGCGCGTGCAGCTCCGTCATTCGCCTCCCTCACCTATGTCATCCTCGTTCTCTTCTTTTGTTCACATATAAGACTCACACAAACCTTGTCTACTTCATGTCGCAAACAACCGCACCGAACGACTAGGATTCACATTGCCCCTATACCTCTCTCAGTTCGTGTGTAAGCAATACTGTCGCAAGCCGTAATCTTCCTTCTCCCTCACGCAAGAAGCACGGGCACTTACTCTTACTCATCTCCTGCACTTCCACGTCTGTAGTGGCGTCAACACTGCAAGCAGGTAGTTCAGCACATCCTCCTTCCTTTACGCGCAGGAACTCCTTGGCTGCATCATCTTCACCTCACGAGCATGTGCCCTAAATGCATGTAATTTCTTTCTTGGCTTTATCTCTTGTGTGCACTTCGGCTAGTTTTGCATTACCTCTATCTCTTTCACTTCTCTTCTTCACTCTGCCTCTTTCTCTCCTCACTCTCAACTTTTGTATTGTCATTTCTCTGTTTGTTCAATTGGGCCGCTCGACCTTTATCACAAAATAGTCGAGATAGTGTTTGAGCCGATCCATCTACTCGACTCATCCCATAGATAAAAGTTTTATTTTTAATTAATTATTTCTTTTTTATTCGGTTATTATACTGCCTATGTTACTCGTCTCTATGAAAAGGTTATAAGTGTTATGCCCATTCAATGGGAAACACATTCTCACATAATGTGGTCTTCGATGAACATTCCTTCCCATATGTATCTCAAGCACCTACCAAATCTCTTGGTCATCCATAATTCAATTATTATCCTCCTCTCCTCACACCAACCTCCCATCAACTCTCTCAACCTAAGGCTTCATCTCATGGTATGGATTAGCACACATAGGGATGTCAAAGATTTAGTCGGTATATATGTAAAAAATACATTTTAGGAATCAAATATGTAAATACATAAGAATTTGGCGGTATGTATGTAAGTTCCCCAAGAAGTCTTTCTACATTTATGTATTAAGTATATAATTAGGTGATCTGTATGTAAATGCCTCTAAAATTTTTTGGGTATTTGCAATATATAAGAATTGGGTGATAAATATGTAAATGTCCTGCACTCCAGCTGCCCCGCCCCTCCCTATGAGATTTGGCATTAGGATTTAAGAATTAGATATGCACATACATAAGAATTGGGTGGTATGTGTGTAAATGTTTCTAAATTTTCACGCACACCCATGGTCCCACCCAACCTACCTTATCTAAGTTTCCTAGAATTTTCCCGCACCCCCGCGGCCCCATTCAGCCTTTCCCCCTAAGTATTAGTCTCAAACCAGAAATTTTCAAATTAAAAATGCTCTTTAAATGCAACATTAAAGCTTACCAATCTGAAAAGTTTTAGAAGCTAGAAGTGAGATGATATTTTTTCTCTTATTATTCGTATATTAGTAAGAATCATTTGTTTTTAGAAGTTTAGTAAATATAATTTAATTTGTTAAACTTTCTTTAATTTTATTTCATCTTTAATAATATCATATATAAAAAGCATGAGAGCTCGAGGAATGACTCAGCTCAATGGAAAACAAATTCAGGTTGAACAACAGCTAATTTGAATAAAAGAAAATTTGAATCAAGCTAAACATGAACTTGCTATTCAAGAGAAATTTCGAATAAAAAAAATTTTGAACGAGCCAAACACGAACAAGTTATGGGCAAGCTCAAGCTCCGCTTGTTCACACCCCTAAGCACACAACCCCCTCCACTCACTAATCAAACTCTCAGTGATCTTCTTCCTTTCCCCCTAAGTATTAGTCTCAAATCAGAAATTTTCGAATTAAAAATGCTCTTTAAAAGCAACATTAAAGCTTACCAATCTGAAAAGTTTTAGAAGCTAGCGAAAGTGGAAGTGAGATGATATTTTTTCTCTTATTATTCGTATATTAGTAAGAATCATTTGTTTTTAGAAGTTTAGTGAATATAATTTAATTTGTTAAACTTTCTTCAATTTTATTTCATCTTTAATAATATCAGATATAAAGAGCATGAGAGTTCGAGGAATGGCTCAGCTCAATAAAAAACAAATTCAGGTTGAACAACAGCTAATTTGAATAAAAGAAAATTTGAATCAAGCTAAACATGAACTTGCTATTCAAGAGACATTTCGAATAAAAAAAATTTTGAACGAGCCAAACAAGAACAAGTTATGGGCAAGCTCAAGCTCCGCTTGTTCACACCCCTAAGCACACAACCCCCTCCACTCACTAATCAAACTCTCAGTTATCTTCTTCCTCTCACTTGGATATCACCTGATACCCTCCTATCCCGCCCACCAACTAACCATAACTCTCTATCCCTCCTCCTCAACATCTCATTCTCACTCGTTCCAAAGCAGAAACGAATTCAAAAACTAAATATATATCATTAGGTACAAAACTCTCATTATCCTACTTGCTAGCCTTACAGGTTTGTCACCCTCTTAAAATTCTTCATCCACTATAGCTTTAACTTCAGCAAGGTAGACCTATCACTTCTCATCTCTCATCGGTACAACACTAATATCTTTACGCCCATATACTTACATGATATTCTCATAATTGATGATAATTCAAAGGTATATTGATTCACATTACAAAATTAAACTCTAGATTTCACCTGGTATCCTGCTTCTGGGCATTGAAATTACTCATGCTACAGACCATATTTTTCTTAGCTAACAACATTATCTACTCCAACTTCTATAAACTACTTAAGTGACTAGATGCAAACCAATCACTACTCCCCAAGCTTCTAAGAAGCAATCACATACTATCCTAGAGAGCCCATTTGCTAACCCAATGCTATATAGGCAAATCAAAAGTTTATTGCAATATCTTACCATCAACACATCGAATATCTCATTTGTTGTAAACCAACTTTGCCAAAATACTCACAATCTATAAATCTATAATTTTTAGTTACTCAAATGCCTTCTTCGATAACTAAAAGGAACCGTTCATTTTGGTCACTTCATTCAGCCTGATAACTTTACACTTCACACATATTTGAACTCAGTTTCAACTAGTGGCTTGGGTAACTGTAAATCTACAAGTGGTTTTAGCTCATTTTTGGGCAACACAATTTTTGCATGGATTGCATGTTGATGTCCGGCCCTCTACAAAAGCTGAATATTGTGCACTAGTTATCGATACTTATGATATCTTATGACTATGTCGTTTTCTCATAGAATTTAGAACTGCTCCCCCTCAATCAACTACCTTATAATACAATAATAATTTAGCTAAGGCACTCGCCTACAACTCAGGTTTTCATGCTCGAACAAAACATATCGAGATTGACTATCATTTTATTCGGGGTCAAATTATGTCCAAACAGCTCCAAGTTCATTATATTGCCACTCAAGAATAGCCGAGTGACATCTTCACCAAAGCATTATTCAAATTGCAATCTAACATGCTTTGCTCCAAGTTGATTGTTCTTGTCAGATCCATTAACTTTGCAGGGGTTAATAATACTTAAATACAACACAACACTTCTACCAATACAATGGCTTCATATTTGCTTAGTACATCACAACCACTATTTTATAACAACCACGACATCTAGGTCGTTAGTAGATAATTGAACTGATTTTGCCTCTAGAACCTTCCACAATCATTATACAACATATTCTATTGTTCATTATATATGCAGACAAAAATGTAATGACACGGATGCTCCATATTTTCCGCATATTTCTATGACACATCATCCTCTCTCATATATTTTGTAGTTTATAATTTTGTTTTCCTTTACATTTATTAATTTCTCTATTTTTTTGTTTGTTTTGTATTTTCTTAGATTTGTTCTTTCCTTTCCTCTCTTTAGTGACAAACTTAAAAGAAAGATCTATAAGTGCGGAAAAGGGAATCTAAGAAAATCACGTTTGAACTGTCCTTTTTTCTTTTTTAGCGCATTATTCTCTTAAGACAAACATCGAGATTGGTGAACTTATTGGCCTAACAATATTATACTACATCTTCTCATTTCTCTCGAAATTTGTTTTGTACCCCAACTCTTTTGTGTTAAGTGTCGCCCACACCATAATGTCACCCTCATTATACCCAAACTGTATAGCAGTGTCCTCCCAGGATTGTAGCAATCTACAATTTTCTAATTATGGAACTGTAACAAGCCAATCTTATCTAACTTAACTAGATCTGACCAGCGGCTCATCTTACCTCCTCTTCTCAGTGGCATGCTTTGGTCCTTTTCCTCATTCCTTAGAAAAAGTAAGCTAACGGCTTAGGCAAATGATACTATCATTACGGTCTGGACAATTAGACATTCAACCTGTAATTGCAACCACCCAATTGCAAGAGTGGAGCAATAACAACTGGGCTATATTCGAGCGAAGCATGCATGAAGAGTTAGAATCGTCTTCTATTCTTTTCCAAGGTGGAAGTAGGCCATCCTGAACATGAACCAGAAATCTTGCCTGTGAAGTAAATCATCATACTTACAATCCAACCAATTGGGAGATAATCCATACATTCTTTTTCGGGAGCGATTCATCCTTATCGAACACAACATACAACTCTTCACTGTTCTGAGCTCTTCAAGTGTGCTTGTTCCCCCTTCTCTCTTACCATGACAAGTCTTTTTGAAATCAACACGAAGGGAAAAAAAAAGAAAGCATTAGGAGACACTTCTAGCCCAATCCTAGACACTCTAAGATCCTTTTTCAAATCCGCTAGCTCCTCCCATTTCGAGTTAAGAGATGGATAACGTTCAATCCATATTAATTAAAATGAGTTGTTTCTCATTCAATATTAGTTCAAATGATTTGCCCAATTTAAGAAATACAAATTTACATTCAAATTAAAATAAAATTTAATATTTGAAATAAAATATTAATCATGTGCATTTAGAACATGCATATTTTTACTATTAGTCTATAAAAGAAAACCTATGTCACGCATTTTAATTAGTTCAAATCAGTTCAGCAAAACTAGGTTCATACTTGATAAGTTTCAACCCTGGGGATATAAAGACAACTCCAAGGGTAACAAACCTTTAGTAAGAAGTCCGCGTCTTGTTTCAATTGCCTATAATGAAAGGATTTTCTCAATCCCAGACACCCCGCTAATTTATGGGGTTGTTTGGTAGCGGGTTTTAAATAAGATTTACGCAGGAGCAGTATTTGACATTAGGTCCTCCAAATGCCAAAATGTGCAGAGATAAATCCTACGCCCATTTAAATCCATATTTGGGTTGGTTTAATTGCAAGCAGGATTTAACTTAAATAAAAATTAATAAATCCCATAAATTCTGATTTATCAAATCTATCTAATACATCCGGTAAATTCAGATTTATAAAATCCTGAGGAAATTAATATAACTTTAAATGCTACTTCAATTTTGCTTGAGATTTTTTCTACTTCAAAGCATATGCATAAGAAAAAAATACATGAACTAAGCTATGTACCTACTAATAAAGATTCATGAAAATAATTGTTCATTTAAAAAGTATATCACTAATTAATTAGCAAAACAAAATACCCCCATCAACAAAAAAACTATATAAAACTACATTACAGTTTCCTATAATAGTCGGTTAACTAAAAAACAAAGTTGCAAAATAATCACAGAAAAAATTCGAGCATGAATATTAACAATATGAACCAAGACAATGCTACAAACCAAAATATAAATCTCAACTGAAATAAATTATATATATATATATATATATACTAACCAAAACCCGGATTTTCCATGAGTTCGCACAGAAGCCCGGATTTAAACGGAGGCCTCGTCTGTGGCTCCAGAGGATCCGCTAGCAAGTCAATCTCCACTTCATCTTTTTTCGGCACTCCATCCCCCGATCCCATGGCCATAGCACGCTCCCCATTCCCGCGCTCGGCTCCATTTATACCCTCGCCCTTCCCTGTCACCGACAGATCATTCCCCAACCCTCTGCCCTCTTCCTTCCAACCAAATTCCGGCTCAATACCAATCTTCCTCTTCTCCTTATCTAACCTTCTCCCAACATCCTTCGAACCAGCACGCTCCGAATCCGGATCCGTCACCGGATTGATATCAGCACTAGCCCTTCTCTGCCCCAAACTCGGCTCCAGCTCGACCTTGGTGGCCGCTCCGTTCCCAAGGCGTCGACCAATGCCCTTCTCCAGATCCAATCCCACAGATCTTCCGAGGGGTTGGCGGCGGTGGTGGGGGTATTGCTGCCGGTGCCGCATCATCCCCTCCCTCGTCTATGATGCTGCTTAATGCACTCTCACCGGAGAAATTGTGGTTGAAACCCGTCCTGTTAGCCCACGATTTGAGCTCAAGGGGATGGTGATCCTTCTTCGAGACGAAGGGCTCGATCCTCGGCGGCCAGGGCCCCGGCCGCCGACGTTCCTTGTTGGAACTCGGCCCCGCCTCCACCACAGATTTCCTCTCCATTTCGCCCGTAGAGAGAAAGAGAGGCAGAGCAGGCCGAGGTGAAAGAAACCGAGAGTGAACCAGAAGAAATAACTTAAGTGGAGTGTGAGAGCAGATAGAAGGTGAGTGAGGTCACCCGTCCCTTTCAGTAGTTGCCCCCTCGCGAGTGGATAAACCCTGCATAGACAGATCTACATGGACCGATACCAACGGTCGTAGTAGTGTTTACGAACCGGGTCTACACATGGTCTTTTTATTCTCCCCTCGACCCTTCTACCGAAGCAGGGAAGTCTCGCGCATCTTCCATTGTGCTCACGTGTGCTGACAGTAGGCACCATCCAGATCTATAAACCACACTCGCCGCTCGCCCACAGGAACTTCGAACCGCGGTAGGGAAGAAGAACGAAAGCGATGCAGTTCACTGTTGCTCTTCGAATGCTCACCAAGCGTGTACTCTCCCGGCCGGCGGGCACTACCCTCTCGTGGTCCTCCACACGCCCTCTGTCCAACAGCAATGATTTCTTCTGTTTGGGATGGGATGGCAGACCACTACTGAACAGCCTCAATAAAGGTGAGACAGGGAGGCAACGGCTGGATGAGGAGGAAAGCAACTCTGAAGCGGGAGACTACCGAAAATACCACGAAAAGCAGAAGTCGTCGCCACAGTTGAAGGTGGAGATTGTGGCCGCGCGGAAACCGATTATCCAAAGGGCGAACCATGGGGGCGACGAGAAGGAGATTTTGTTGGTGAGGGAGACGGTGGATGATGCACTGCTGCGGGCTGAAGAGATGTGGCGGGCGGCCAAGGTGAGGGGGGATCCTGATTCGCCTCAGGCGAGAGCGCTTGCCAGGATTCTTCGCGAAAAGATATTATAATAAACCCAATATTTGCTGATTGAAGCCACCAATTCTGTTGGTTCTGGACTATTACTTTGTTGGCCTTTTCCTCTTCTAATGTAGCAGAGAGTTGGTGTTCATATATATATATAATATAAACCTCCTAGGAAACTTTTATTCCAACTAAATCAAAAATGCAGAATAAGGCAAGAAGCAACACGCCCTTGCAACTCGCACAAAAAAAAAAAAAAAAAATAAAATCTAAGGTTTCTTAGAAAAGGAAAACAACAACTCACCCCACCCATGAACACAAAAAAGAATAAAATAAAATAACTTAAAGCAAATTCAATTGAATAAGTTGATGATTATATGATTTTGTATGCAGTGCACTGTCTAGATCTTGAAGTGACACTTCTACTCGAAAGTTATTTTGTAAATTTTATTAATTAGTGATATGTCATTAATATTTTTTTTTTTATTATCAGCACAAATCTTAAGATGTGATACTGTCAAAATGGCTCGTTGTTCTTAAACAGCTAGTGTTCGGCTCGTTTTGACTCGAAATACTAATCATCAATTATATATATCTATATATATTGATGAGTAGTACTTTTAAAAAATTTAATTGACTGCAAGGCTATAAAGTAAAGATTTAAATTAAAAATATTAATTAAGAAAATAGAATGAAAATTATTCAATTAGATTCAAATGATGTTTTAATATAAACAATAATTTTTAATATAAAAATGATGTTTTAATATAAACAATAATTTTTAAATCTTGCCCCAACCCTTAATATCTTATGGTTATGTGATTAAGGTTATCAAAACGACTCTTTCTTCGTGAATAGCTCGTGTTCCGCTTGCTAAGCAAATGAGCTGAACACGAACACACATTTTGAGCTCGAAATATAAACGAGTCGAGCACGAGCTGAGTCTAGTCTTGAAATAATTTTTAGTATAAAATATTTAAATTTCAATTAAAAATCATCTAGAACTTCGATTAGAGTAAACTTATAGTTAAACTAACATGCTCGACAAGTAAAAGACAACAACTCCAAAGTTGGTCCAATTCAGTCAAATCAAGCCCAGATCGAGCCGTTAAACTATTTTTGAAAGCTTTTAGTGTCAAACTGAAATGTCAAATGGCTTTGAAATCTGACAAACTTACTTTCAACTCGAGTGTCTCGATGAGCCAAATTCAGCAAGTCCAATATCATTCAATTCTGACACTATTAAGGCACTTAAATGCCCACAGAACATCATCCAATAAATAGGATCTCTCTAGGTCGTTTGATGGAGTGGCTCAGATTTTTTTTCTTATTTGTTGGGAGGTCTAGATTCTATAAATAGTCTTTGCCCTCTTCATGAAATGGTGCTAAGGGTCTATTTGAGGCAGCTGAGGCTTAATAATAAGTTGTTGATAAGCAACTGATCTAGATAAGCAGCTGATCCTGATGAGTTGGTTGGTTGTTTCGTTTGTGCTTTTGGAAAACAGTTGTTTTGCAACCAGATAAATGACTATTCAGCGCCTGTGCAATAATGTTATTTGCATCAGAATTGTCGTAATAATATATTTGATAATTGAGAAGCAAAAAATGACTTCACAACAGTACAAAAAAATATGCATACCTCACTTAACAGTAAGTATTAAGATTGATAAAAAATTATTAAAATTAGAATTAAAAATATGATAGTATTAATTTTAAAATCCAGAAGGTGTATGTCACGAGCTACGTCGTCCTCTAGTGGTACTGTCTAATCACTATCAGCAGTGGAATCTGTAGGATTGTCTGCCCATCAGAAGAAGTCACTCTTCTCTGTGATGCCCCGTGGGATAATGTAAAACTATCTCCTATATTTTATGTGTCCGACGTGACATCAGTAGGGAAGTCTGTAGTATGTAGTCGCACAGCACTCGTCGGGAGGTCCCTGAAATCCTGAAATTCATCTTTCTTGAATGATTCAAAAGACAATTCATTAGTCAAAACAAAAGTTGAAATTGCTAAAAGAAATAATTAATTCTAATTTTTTGCAGGCGTCAAGTTTCAGAGAATAAAGTAACCAATATACGAATATATTACAAGAAGACAACAGACCTGTCGGCGCTATTTTTGGTTGGAGGAGTTGCCCGTAAGAAGCTGTCGGTCACCGGAATCAAAATCTCGTCGCCAGCTTCAGAAGAACGTTTTAATTTACATATATATTTAGTTTAGAAAAATATAAAATCAAACTGAACCCATATGTTTCATAGTTTAAATGAAATAGCGATGTACCTCAAACCCTGTATATATCCCGAAGGATAAACACAAGACATGAGGATGAGGCTCGACCAATTAAACTAAGGAATATATGGCTTCTGTTTAGTCTGTGAAACCTTTATATTTGCCTAAAAGTTCTCTTATTTAATATAAATGATTAAATAGAGTTTATATTAAGTTGGGTTCGGTCATGCTTCCTATAAGGGCAAGCCCCTATAGTTAATAACATCTTAAATGACCAAAGTCATCTAAGAAGGCTCTCGATAAAAATCAGGAAATATTATCTTCAAGGAATTTCAAAGGGTTGGACTCTTCAATGAGATAGGACGTGAAGGTGTGAAAGGGGATTGGTTCAAATTTGGAACATTTTTATTGTAGAATCCAAATGAGGAAGAACTAGGGGATGTCATGGGTCCAGAGGAGAACCCCGGTGACTTCCCAAGCCATCCTAATGTTTGGCTTCATTTCTGAGAAGAAATATTTAGGTGTTTCATCCTGCCAATTTTATTATTTAAGGCTTACATTTGTGTGAAACGATCACACAAATAGCCTAGAAGATGTGAGGAATTAGGTTGTGACAAACGACAACCTCTGACTCCTAAAACGAGATAGAGCTTATATTGTATAGCAGAGCTATGCAAAAGGCCTAAAGAAAAGGTAAGGATTAAAGTTACATAAGCAAGCAACCTCAAAGTCCTATGGCTTTGTTGTTTAACTCTAAGGAAGGAAGATTGGTTTAGCTAGGAAGACAAATTTTACCGTTGAAGATGGTTGTGCTGCCCACTATGCTAGCTCCATGCTCCTCGCCACGACGAGTTTGAGTTTTTTAGTATGTCAAGTTATAATGTTAAATCAGGTGGCCCTATTGTTGAAGTTCTTTAAATTTTATGGGGGCATATTAAAGTTGATTAGAGCGACACCGGTTAGGATCTTACGGTTCTCTCGTTCAGGCACCACTATTTTCTATTGGATTCACTTAGTCCAAATGAACTTACTAAACTCAACTTAATGAGTTCCATAATTTCATTTAGACCGTAGGAAGTCTCGTTAGCAACCTTAGGTTACCTCCTCCGAGGAATTCCCGATCATCAGATAGAGAAGTCTTAATTTAGTTGAAGTTGTAGTTTTGTGTGATGTTTGTGATTAAATTTTGAGTTGTTTTATATTTTGAATGTTGTGGCAGGGAATTTTATCTTGGTTGATTTTAGATTTTGGTTTTGGTTATGGTTATGTGGCTATCCCGATGGTTTTAGTTTTCATGCAGAAAACTGTAAAAGCGTACCTGGCGAGTCTTCTCGTTGCACCACCTGAAACTTAAAATGCATGTCAGGGCAATTTATATAGAGGCAAAAAGTAAGGTTTTCCTAACCCTATGTCATATCTTGGTGGGTCCTTAGAAGTTTAATTAAGGATGATTTTGTCAAGTAAAACATATTAAGTTTAGTAGATCTCCAAGATATCTAATAGATCTAAAGAAAGAAGCAGGTCCGTGCTACTTTCTAGCTGCCTAATGGAAAATTCTAAGTTCTTTTAAACTTATTATGTTGCTTATTAATTCATCCTGTAAAACACCATAACGCTCAATGAACATTGATGTCTCAATTATCCCTAAGAGTAAAATAATTATCATCTGTAATTTAATTTTGAAAATTATGTGGGTGAAGACTCTTAAAGAGGCAAGTTAGTGTTATTGGAACACTTACTAGGTGAGTGTCTTAATTAGTTTTGAAAAGGTTAGGCTTTAGGTGGTCATGATTCATGATTTGAATTTTATTTGAAAATCAAAATAGGTGTATTAAATTGATTAGTTATTGACTTCAAAAGTCATACCCCTAAGTCCTGGATTCATTTTATTTTAATAAACTTCCAAATTTTAATAATTTAAAAATTTATTAACTTATCTTTTTAATTAAGAAAGTGAGGTTGGTTTCTACCAGTTAACACCTTCTATTTCAAACATCAAATAAATTGATTAAGAACAGAGGTTACCCATTTCCCTCTTTAAATTAAGCCTAAATGTTATTTAAGGCTAATTTTCTAAAATTACACATTTGCCCCTAAGGCTCTAATACTTCATAATTTGTCAAATTCAATTCAAATGACTTTGAAATTTTTATTCTACCTCATTCATGTGTCAATTAAGACATCAGAGGAGAAAATGTGATTTTTCAAAATTTAATTTATTTATATAATTATTTTCATGCAAAATAGAATTTTTCAAAGAAAAATTCCTAACTTGACCAAGTTGACTCCTAATCCTTTGAAATTTCTACTAGAGGTAGAGCTCGACCATATAACCCTTTGGACCAAATTTCATGATTTTTTGAATTTTATTTGAATTTTAATAATTATTTTAAGTTTTGAGGTATCTATTAAATATAAAATATTTTAAATGGGGAAAATTAAGTTTTGTATTTTTGAAAAGTCTCCCTGAGGTCAGAAAACTCAAAGAAGAAGATTTTATATTTTTATAAATTTTATTTGATTTATTGGAATTATTTTAGTGAAAACCCATTTTTAGCCTTTAAAAATCATATTTAAGCTTTAAAATTAAATATTTTTATTTAGAAAACCAGGAAAAATATTTTAATTGTTTCTAAGTGATTAGGAAGCAATTCAGAACATTTTCACAAGTTTTATTATTTTTGTGATTCTTAGGGATTTTTAATTATTTAAATATTAAAAATAGGCTAAAAATCAAGTTTTTATTTTAAATATTATTTTATTTTTAAAAAATACCCCTGATCACAGAGAAGTCAAAAAACTCAGTTTTATAATTTTTTAAGTTATATTTTAATTAGTAAAAATCATTTTAGTGCCAAATATGTTATTTATCTTTTAAAATCAACTTAAGTTACCGAATGAACTCAAAATACTTTGAAATTTTTATGGTGAGTTCTCTGGATCCTAAAAGGATCATCAATAATAGTGGAGATCAAAAATCAATTTATTTAAATGTTTATATCTTTTAAAATTAATTATCTTAGTGATTTAGTGTTTATGAAAATTAAGTACATTTTAAATGACTTGACCCATGAAATTATTTTAAAAGCTCCTCTGGTCATGGTGGACCTTCCAAAATTTTCTTGGAATTTTCTTATCAACATGCTAATTTTCATGATTAATTTAAGCAAATAATGTGCATAAACTTGCACATAAACTTGAAAAATGTGATCCTCTGTCTAGGGACCTCCTCTAACTTTAAAAGAATCAGATAATATTTTCCTTGGCAGAGGCTACAATATATCAAAATTCAAGCTATGATGACAAGTCTACATGCATGGAGAATCAAAAGATTCAAATCAGTATTTAATTAATTAAAAATAAAATATTCATCAAATGGACTTCAATTTATTTTCACATTGTTCTCCTCTGTTCACTGAGTAAGAGGGTATTTTTATTTTATTTTTGTGATTTTTCTACACAAAATTATGTATTTTTGAAGTTAAGAGAGTTCAAATAAATAGAAAAAGCCATATTTTTCTAGTTATCTGCGCGACGCCTCGTCAACCTACGGCGGCTCTGAAACTCCACGCGGCGCTATCCCATTTGACATCGCCATCCACGCCAGCAGCCACGTGTCCTGTTGTTTGTGTAAAGAAGCATTGTCCGGCTTCATCTTGGACGTCCATTTGATACACGCTTGATTAAACGACTCATCGTCATCGTCCCTGATAGAGTGATCATGTGATCGTCCACATTAAAACCCTAAGATCTCAGCCTAGACTCAACTAAATCGTTTCAGGTTTGATCCTATGGACTCGTCTAAGTGAGGCGAACACATCCATAAGATAATCATGCAATTAAATTAAGTCTAATCAAATGGAGAATCAAAATAGGCTCGTAAGGGAGATAAGTTTTATACCTTTGCTCTGAGAAGTAAAGCTTCAATCAGAGGGTCTTTGCACGTTTGTTCGGGTCCAAGGAGGCTATGGATTGAGCCTCTTGTCTTGGTGTAAGGCCTAGATATGAATTCGATCTAGGAAAATTTGTTTGATTTCATGTGTTCGTCTAGAGCTATGGTAGAGGCTCTGTGAGAGGGTAATTTGATGGGGCTTTTGCTTCTTTCACTATTGTGAAGGTGTGGGTAGAGTTAATTTGATTTTGATGGAGTGTGGAGGTGTAATGAGTTCTGTCCTAGTTTTGTGCAGAGGTTTAAGCTCAAAATTAAGCTTCCACAGTAGAATTCAGTGAGGGAAGAGAGTTGGATTGCACTGAGGGGATCTTAGGGAGGCTTTGTGAGAAGTTTGGGAGGCTCTCTCTAAGAAATTTTCAGCACTTCCTTTAACGGCTATGGAGGTGGCCTTTTATAAAAATTGGGTTATGGTGGCTTTCATGGCCAATTAGAGGGTGTAATGTGGTGCTTAGGTGGAGGGCAGAAGAGCTCTACAATTCAATTTGGCTGATTTGGTCTGGTTTAGCCTCTAGGTTTGATTTAGGTGAAGCTCCATGAGTGTGGCTCTTGGTTTGGCCATTTTCGGGCCACTAGGCGAAATGTTGCATTTGGTGTGGATGATCATAATTAACAACTTTGGTGAAGGATGGAAGTGGTTTTGAGCTTAATTGAAGGGTCAAATTGGGTGTCAATTTGGGGGTTAAGGCAACCAATTGGGTGAAATTTGGGGACTTAGCAAATTTGGGGCTAAATTTGGGAATTTTAGATTTAGGCCAAAATAAAATGGATTTGAGGCTTCACCAAGGCCAATTGATGGTTACTTTTGATTTTTAAGAATGTTATAAATATTTTTCAACATTAATTGGGGCCAATTGACTAGGCTATGGGTTCAATTTGGTGAGATTAGGTTATGTGACCAAAATTGGGGGTTTGACCTATACCAAAATTGGGCTCAAATCATGGGCCAATTAAGCTAGGGTTTGATCTATTTTGGACATATCAAAACTGAGTTTGGGTTTAGGATTAAAATTGGGGTAAATTGAGATCAAATTGATGGACATTTGAGTTGAATTTGGGGAAATTTGGGTCTTTAAAGGGCAATTTGGGGGTTTTGATCAAAGATGGTCAAATTAGCCGAATTGGGTCATGTGATAGTTGAGGGAAATGAAATTGGGAATATTTGGGAGGTTTTGGGAATTTTTGGAATTTTTGGAATTTTGGGCCCAAGAGGGGTATTTTGATAATTTGGACAATTTGGGGATTTTAGGTAATTTGGCTGTTTTCAAGGTGTTTGAAATGATTTTTGAACAAGTTTGGGTATTTTGGCTAGGTTTGGAGGTTTTGGCCCAATTTTGGGTCCCGAGGGTGTGTGGGGTATTTGTGGGGTCCCAAGGGTATCTGGGTAGTTTAGAGAATTTATGGGCAAAAGGCTAGGTTGGGTATCTTAGTAGAGTTGGAGTACCAACCACCATTAATAAGCCATGGACCAATAGAAACCCCATTTTGGGTCCTCTATGTAGTGGCCTTAGCCAAACCCTACCTAGCCTAGAATGGGTTTAGGGGACCACCTACAGGAGTTTCCCAAAAGTATCAAGGGACCAAAGCCTAGAAGTTCTGGATTTTAGAGTAATGAGTGATTGTGAGTGCAAACAAGTGCCTTAGCCCTAGACCAACACCCAAGGTCAACCCTAAGGTCCAACATTCCTAAGGGTGACTCATCTTGAGTTTCCCCATAGTGACCCCACCTACTAAGTGCTAGAGGTTAGGACCAATATGTAGAGCTTCAAGTTGAGAAGAGAAAGAGTTTGAAATTTCTAATGGTGAGGGTTCCTTGTCTAGTTTTCTAAGAATAGTTAATATGAAAGTCATATGGCTAGAACTTAGGCTACTAAAGAGGAAAAACTGAACCTCAACCAAAAGTGAGGTCAACAAGACCTCATAAAAAAAAAGGTTCTTGGTTGTTTTTAGCTCACTTAATACCAAACTCGTGTGTGCCACATATGCATATCACCAAAAAAATCCATCGAGAAGTACCTCAAAAAACCCCGGCATCGAGAAGAAGAGAGAAACTTGGTTGTCTTTTATCGGGATTTCACATGTGACACCAACCAACAACGACTAACAGGTCATCTAGGAGAACACACAAGGACGAACGCTTCACCCCTCACAAACCAACAAAAAAAGAACGAAATGCAATTAAAAAAAGGAGAATAATAATTACAAACAACATTAAACTTACAATATCTAAAATATCACTGATAAATGAAATATAAAAAAAACATATACTTCATAAATTTATAAAAGCAGTAACCAAGTACAGTTTTGTGCTAATGCGAGGTCTCAAAGAACAAATTACACCAACCCCACCAAACTTGTCATAATAAGAAGACAACATACCTTATAAAACAAGGTTTTTGGTTATTTTTATCTCAATTAATTCCAAAACTTGTCTGTGTCACAAATGCATATCCAAAACTTGTCTGTATCTTAAGAACCCCAACATCGAAAAGAAAAGAGAAACTCGGTTGCCTTTTTCATGATTTCACATGTAACACCAACCAACAATGACTAAAAAAGTCATCCAGAAGTACCTCAAAAATCTTAACATCAAAACAAAAAGAAGAACTTAGTTGCATTTATCAGAATTTTATATGTGACACCAACCAACAGCGATTAATAAGCCATCTAAAAGAACCAGCAAGGTCGAACGTCTCATCAAGAACCTCACAAACCCCCCATAAAAAAAAGAACAAAAGCAATTGAAAAAGGAGAAAAAACAATTACAAACAGTATAAAACTTGCAATAACTAAAGTATCAATAATACATAAAACATAAAATAAGCATGAACTTTTTTAAATAAATAAGAATAGTCCAATCAACAACCAAAAATGCGTCAATGATCTGTTCTCACAATTCAACCATTTCTGCGGTACCCTCGCTATTATGGGTGTAACCTTCATGTGACTCTACCTCTGGCTGTGCTATAGTTTGACCTAAGTGAAATTCAAATTCTTTTGACGGGACTTGTATGTGATCATCATCAGCAATGCTAAGGTCTACATTCATTCAAGAACAATGTCATCGAATGTAGCTGTGGAGCGTCATCGTGGTCACTACATTATGCACTTATTTTGGAAATGGATACATCGGCATATCATGCAATATGACACATTTATTCTTCCATATTCCAAACATTCTTTTAATTACTCCTCGTAAAGAGGAGTGTCTTTTGTTAAATATTTCCTTTCTCACACACCCACAACCACAACACACAAAACACACACCCACAATCACACACATACCTTAAACCCAACACAGTTGTTGACCTCCCTTTTGGTTGAGGTCTAGAAA
>NW_018164594.1:971096-971770 GCF_001263595.1 Phalaenopsis equestris | reverse complement strand
AAATGTTAATTAAGTCTAAATTTTCAAAATTACACATTTGCTCCTAAAGCTCTAACACCTCATAATTTGTCAAATTCAATTCAAATGACTTTGAAATTTTTGTCCTACCTCATTCATGGGTCAACTAAGACATCAGAGGAGAAAATATGATTTTTCAAAATTTAATTTATGTAATTATTTTCATGTAAAGATAGGATTTTTTAAACAAAATTCCTAACTTGACCAAGGAAAATTATAATCCCTTAAAATTTTTACTAGAGGTACACCTAGACCAGAGAAGCCTTTGGATCAAATTTCATAATTTTTTGAATTTTCTGTGATTTATTAGAATTATTTTAAGTTTTGGGCTATTTAAACAAAATAAAATATTTTAGGTAGTGAAAATTAAGTTTTGTATTTTTGAAAAATCTCCATAAGGTCAGAAAACTCAGAGAGAAAATTATATATATATATTTTATTTTTATTTGATTTATTGGAATTATTTTAGTGTAAACGCATTTTTTAGCCTTTAAATAATTATTTTTAAGCTTTAAAATTCAATATCTTTATTTAGAAAATCAGGAAAAATATTCTAATTATTCCTAAGTAATTAGGAAGTAATTTAGAACATTTTCATGAGTTTTATTATTTTTGTGATTTTTTATGGATTTTTTAATTATTTAAATATTTAATAT